>NC_079170.1:33736155-33783655 GCF_947568905.1 Ostrea edulis
CGTACATGCTTTTAGTAATTGTGCTAGGTGGTGTTGAAGTCGTAAGGTACCCCGCTTAAAAATAAATATTCAGATAATACTGATGTGTTTGAGTTGCGATGTTCACAATAGAAAATTTTGAAAAACTAATTTTAACCCTCTATGTTTATGTTCAGTACTTGGCCATAAGTAAATTCCCAAAGAAAATTTCCACTATATATTTCATACAAAACCATATATTATCAAACAATTTTTCTGAACGCATTTCTTTATCAATTTTGATGAAATAAAAAGCACTGATCTCACCATCCTCATGTGACTTATCAATATAAATGGTTGAAAGTGGAAATTAATTTCTGCTCAATATAGTTTAATTTGATTAATAACCACCTTTTTATACGCCCGTCTTTAGACAGGACGTATTATGGTACAGCGATGTAGGGACGTCCGTCCGTCCGTCCATCCATCCGTCCGTCCGTTCGGGGTTTTCTCTTTATAATTTCATTTCCCTTTCACATATCATGCTGAAACTTGCTGTGTAGCTTCTTTGTGGGTCACTCTAGATCATACTGCAATTTTGATCCATTTCGACCAGGAGTTTTGCCCCTTTATTTGGAAATAATTATTATATGGAGGGTACATAATTTGTCCGCCCTACTCCTCCAACAGTTTTCAAATGAGAGCTTTCTTATTTTGTGGAGTGTTTGTATGGGTATTGAAGATATGCATGTGGGATGGATTTTGATTTTCTACAATTTTTGAGAAAATTACAGGTTGTTGAACTTAGTCTATTTGGAAATTAATATTCTATGGAGGGTACATAACTTGTCTGCCTAACTCCTCCCACAGTTTTCAAGTGAGGACCTTCTTATTTTGTGGAGTGTTTGTAAAGGTACCGAAGATGTGCATGTGGGATAGATTTTGATTTTCTACAATTTTTGAGAAAATTACAGGTTGTTGAACTTAGTCTATTTGGAAATTAATATTCTATGGAGGGTACATAATTTGTCCGCCCAACTCCTCCCACAGTTTTCAAGCGAGGACCATCTTATTTTGTAAAGTGTTTGTATGGGTATTGAAGATGTGCATCTGGGGAAGGATTTTGATTTTCTTCCATTTTTGAAAAAATTACAGGTTGTTGAACTTGGTCCATTTTGAGGAAATCTCGATTTTTAAACTAAGACCCTTTGTTCATATGAAAGTTTGTCACAGCCTCATGATGGCTGATACTACCTGAAGCAAAGTTATACAAATTATAGCACAAGAAAAACACCCTATGTAAGCATTTCACGGGCATATTATGTACCGTTTGCAGTACTCTTGTTAAAGATGTCAGACATACAAAAACATAAGTATACATCAACATCAGGAAATCACACATTTTCGTTAAACAGAATAATAAAAATAGATGAAAACTTGTTGAAATGACAAAATTTAAATATCAACAGTTTTAAAAAACCTGCTAATTCCAAAAATATATTTTAATTGTGGATATTAGGGAACCAATGTATAATAAGACATCCAGTAGAGGAAATTCCAGCATAGGAGTTATTGCCCTTGACAACATTTTTTAAATCATGAATGATTGGTTACCTATGGAAAATATTAACTTTTTCAGTATTAATAGTTTACCAGATTTTTTATTATATCCAGTGAATACAATTCCTCAGAAAGATATATTTCTATCATGCGCAAAGTTTAATTTATTAAGATATTTGCAAAACCCTATAACATCACACGAGGATCGATTAACCTTGATTGTAAAGATGTGACAATTTTAACACGAAGTTTAATTTCAGAGTACTTACTCTTTATATGTGTATGTGTAATTTTAGAATAAAAGTTAATCGCCTTCTATAATTAGCTTGTATTAACTGATATAGTTCTCGTACATTAAGAAATGTCGAGATAGCTAGATGTAAAGTAACAGCTTTGTTTCAATACATTTATGTTGATATGGAGAAGACTACAGTATACATTGTCATAAGCAGATAATCCCACTTCATAGCTCTGGTGTGTGACGAAGGTTCCAGTGTGATTTATCTCGGTAACGAGCGTGAAATCCACCGCCAACATTCCGAGTTATGTGCCTTGCCTTAAAGTCTTCATTTCTCAAAAATAGAAATGCATAAAGGTTTTTCAAAGATATGTGAATTTTTGCGCCAAATTCACTGCCAGAACCCTTTACAAGTTGCTGTTGTGATTTATCGTATTTCAACAAGAAAATAATCTGTGATCAAAACTGTTCAGAAGATTGAGAAGATTCATACTGGATTAAATTTTATTTAGGTTTAAAGTTTTTAAATAATATTTTTTCCACCTTTTATTTAGGTAAGTTTTAATCAAACCATGACATACTCCGAATAATAAAATATAGATTGGGATGAATACAAAACAGGGTCATGTATACCGTATTTAAATGTGTTAAATAAATTAATATTACTCTGAATATTTTACGTCTTCATTCTTTCAAACGTCATAATTCCTTTATGAGGATGTTGATTTTGATTAGCATTGTAGCCCACGAACCTCTTGTTTTTGTAGTTCAATCCATTAGCACCTTTTACCACAGAGACGTTTGGCTTCATTCGGAATCCGCGACTAGGCGACAAAATTCACTGCGTGGCGTTCGTTGTCGACGGAAGTACGATTGACGTCATACCTGAGAATATCCTAAAACAACTGAAGGAATTGCAGGGCCTCATGAACCAGAGAAGTGAGTGGTATTTCTTTTTCTTCTTTTTTTTTTTGCTTGGACCCTGAAGTCCACGTAGAAAATATATAAGCAAGATTAAACCAAATGATATGGGGGAAAGTCACCTTGTGCATGCGCAAGTGTACGTTTATCTGAATCGGGATCGGGATTCATCGAAGTTTTGGCTGACGCCGACACATGTTGAGGAAAGAGGTGATATCGTTACAGCTTTAGCCAGTGCCTTATCCAGACACTCTGGCCGGGGGGTTATTGCGACCCAAGTTTGATTTTTACCGCCAAATGGCGGATGGTGGTGAAAATATTTAACTAACCCCGCTAGATCAGCCACTGCATAGCAATAAGACTTATATTGAAATGTCTGCATGTTTCAAGATTTAGAAATCTATTTTAAAACACTCTCGAACCTAGAATATAGACCCTTTCACGATAATTTCCGCACATGCGCACTCGACACGTCGAGTGGCAACGGCATCTGTTTACATTTACGTTAGTTACATAAAGATGGCGACGCGCGGACATTTGAAGAAGTTGAGAGTTGGAGCACTCAAAGAGTTGGCAAAAGATTTGTCAATAAATATAACGAAGAAAGGAAAAGACGAACTTATACGTGAAATTCTCGATGCACAAGTTCCCGTCTCTTCCCTCACACCAGTCGTTTTTCGATCCCAAAATGAAACCATATTTCCTGAAGCAAAGGAAAATCTCCCTCCCTTTAATTCGGTCTCTTACCAAAAATCACTACCCATGGGTCTCAAAATATCGTTTTCTACTATTTACGAATTCATGATTTCAAGGAGAACAGAATCCGGCAACAATATAAACAATTTTAATGGGATGGACAGAGCTGTGAAGCACTACGATGCTGGTGATGTGAGAGAAGTGTCCAGTGCACAGGTATACCATATTGTCAATCACTTTATTATATTGACTTTATTAAGCACTATATATTTTGAAAATGCAAAACAGCATACTCAATTAAGTTTAAGACTAATGATATCATTGTTTATAAAGCATGTGCTGTACATAAAGGCACACCTTTTAAAAAGGGGTGGGGCAGTCGGATTTGAACTTCTTATAGGAGTTATGAGATTGACCACTGTTCAATATCTTCACTGCCTGGGAATCATTTACAATAAAAAATTTAAAAAGGGGGGGGGGTGAAAGATATAGGTTACATATGTATATACATGTAAGAAGTACAGACTTTGAATTGAAAATGAATACAATGTAATTGAAAAAAGGGGAGTAGCCCCCCCCCTTTCCCCCTTTGATATGTCTGCAGCACGTAAAATGAAAACCACCTCTACTAGTAATTTCCCTTTTTTTTTTAATATTGTAATTCACCACAATTGGAGCATGTCAATCATTAGCAAAATATTTCAAATCAAGAAAAAGTATCAAAACACATGTGATTTAATTATATATCTTCTTTTACAGGTAGATGATTCTACAGTGTATGTAAGAGCAAGATGTTATGCCTCCATGAAAAAGCAGGAGTATAATGTCTACATTTGCGCGACAAAAAGAGGACATGCAACACCAATCTCCATAGATTCTGCATATTGTCAATGTCCCATAGGGTGAGTCTATTAGGGAAAGCAATACAGAAAATTAGTGGGAAAAAATACTTACATTTTCCTTCTGATTTGTACCCTGGATTGTTAGTAGGGATATTCATCAGTTTCATTTTTTTCTCCTATTATTTCAGATTTTAAGAAACTAAAAAGGAATGTCTCTGTTAATATCCATAAGGAATTGACATTATGACATTCAATAATCAATTTTTCTTTTAATTTATTATTATTAATTTTTTTTTGCTTTTGAAAGTCACAGTAGAGTCTAACCCATACTGTAAGTTTATGTGTATATTTGAATTTAATTCTAGCTTGGCACAGGCCTGCAGTCATATTGGAGCATTGCTATTTGCATTAAGCAATATGAAAGATGGTGATGAGGAACCACCGAGTTGCACATCAGTCCTGTGTCATTGGAAAGCACCACGAGCCAATGCAAAACCACAACCTATGTCTGCACTTGCACATAGAAAACCTTCAACAGACTCAACAAATGATCCAATGACTGAGCCTGCTCCTCATCCACAGACAATCTTTGACCCCAGACATTCTATGGATAGGATACCTGACCTTGACCGTACATTGCAACACCTACAGAAACTTAAGGAAATTTTTCCCAAAACAGGTAAGATAAAGCATCTGGCAATTGATGACAGCTCAGACTGGACTTCTTTATTTAAGGAAATTAACACTATGTAAACAGTAATATGATCTCTTTATCTTGAGATAAACATAATTATAACAAATGTATAAAATTGAACAATACATTTGACAAAATAAAAAGCAATCATACATGTATATGTTGCAAAAATATCTAATTGAGATCTAGATGACTTAAAATATACTGTATTATAGACATAACAATTATAAATAATACACCAGTAATAACAAACTTGACTAAAAAAAAAAAAACAATTTAATAATGAATCATAAGATTTGAATTTGATTGGATCCTATAATCAACATGTATATATATTAAATATATTTTAAATATATGTTTGTTTCAGGGATGGTGCATATTTGGAATATCCCAGACCCTGTCCCTATGGCATCACATGAAGAAGAAATTGTGACAACCAAGGACCCCTACATCATGAACATGGAAGAAATGCTTTTTACTGTTGGCAACTGTGAGTATCAAACACAGAACAAATTGATATTGAAAGTTCTACATGACCATTTACCACCTGCAATAACTTTCCTTCCTACCAAGTTTAATGAATGTACAATAAAAAGGAACTGCTTAATGTAACATATGACCCACCACATAGTAATATAAAACAGGTTAATATATCAACACATTTTTTCCCAGTGCCCCCACCTTCCATTGACATGGATCTAGTGATGTTCATAGAGAAGTATACACAGGAGCAGAAAAAGTGTGAAATGTGGAAGCAGTTACACATTGGAAGGATAACTAGCTCCTTATTTGGGGATGTATTATCTGCTGGTAACAACTCCAATTCTCTAATTAGACAGATAGTCGAGGGATCAAACCTTGAAAGGTATGTTGAACAAAGATATCATATGTGCATGCATGCATGTAACATTTACAAGATTGCATCTTAAATTCTGTTTTTAAAAATTCAGTAAACAAGATCACCTTTTCTACTTAAACATAATACAAATTAAAAACATATGCATCAGTATATACAAGTTATATTACCAGACACAACCACCTAACTTCTTATGGTAGATTGATCCCAGATGTGATATCATATGTTTTTGCAATAATTTTTATTAAATTACTTTGCACTTGATGGGAATATAACTTTCAGAGGAATTTTATTCACTGGATAATATAAAAAAAATTGGTTATTTATTGATAGTGATAAAATTTATATTTTTCATAGAGTCTAATCAATTATTTCTAATGAAATTTTTTGATTATTCTGCTTTACAAAAATGTGTGATTTTCTGATTTTGACTTATACTGTCTGACATCTACGAAGGCGACAACATACACATTTTCTTTGGTTACCAATTAAATCAAGCCATATCAAGTGGAAATGGATACAGTTTTCCACTTTCAATTAATATTTATTTATAATATTTTTGTATAAGTAACATGAGGGTGGAGCTACCTTAAGTATAAGTTAATTCTTGATGTTCTGATATTTTTGAATTAGGTAAACAAACATGCCAGCATCTGTACAGTGGGGGATAGATCACGAGGACACAGCCCGAGTGAAGTACTCTATGATGAAACAAGTACTGGGGGACAGCTTTAGAATCGACCCTACTGGATTGATGCTCTGCAGTACCCATACTTTTCTAGGTGCATCCAGTGACGGGAGGGTAACAGAAGAGAACAGCACAGGCGTGCTTGAAATAAAATGCCCATACTCCATAAAGGGTACTTTGGTAAATGCCATGGAAATACCAGATATCCTTGCAATGGAAGACAAGAGCTTTTGTCTTGGAAATACTAGTGAAGGACCAAAGTTAAAGTCATCCCACAAGTATTATGCCCAAGTACAGGGATAAATGGCCTTGATGAGTGCCCCATGGTGCGATTTTGTTGTTTGGACTGCGGCAAAATCCAACAATATATGTGTTGATAGGGTTCTATTTGATCCAGAATTTGTGGCTTCAATGATGCCAAAACTTGTTCAATTTTATATGAAATTCATATTCCCAGTGTATTATGATCAAAATTAATTTCCATTTCACAGAGTATCCAGTATTCATAAAACAAGTATTATGAAATTGAATGCAATAGGTATCATGTGAGTGTACATGAATCATAGTCACAGATAATGGTATATCATATTGCTTATAAATGAAAAAGACTTGTCTGAAACATTTTTGTTATGCCAAATACTCTTTTTGGCTTTTCTGAAAGCTATAAAATGGAAAAACGATATATTGTCAGACAACCAGACTTTGTTTGACCATTAAGGTGGCTCACTACACCCAGAAATAGTTTCTCAAATTAGCACGAATTGATTTAATTATAAAAGATATGAAGATATGATGACTTACAATAAGTATATATGCCAAAAAGGCAAATTTGGATAAAAACATGATTTAAAAAAAAAAATATTTCAACACATTTAAACAAGAAACTCTGGGGAATTTGAACTTGAGATATGCTGTTCACCAGCCCAATGCTTTAACCACTGAGCTACAATGATAGACAAACGAATCGATCGATACAAATAATGTCACAAAACATTTAAATCGCCGTCTTGTGACATGGTGTCATACAGAGTATAAGCTTTAGTGTAGTGAGCAACCTTAAGGTATTCTGTTTATAATGCCCAATGTAATCACATTAAATTCATGGATAAAATTGTTAAAGCCAGTATACAACCGAGTAAAGCTTAGGGTCACTATTTGAAGGTAAATACTTGTCATGTACAGTAAATCATGGTTATAGCAAACTTCCAGGGTCAGCGAAAAACAATTTATTGTAATCAAACTTAAGTGTACCTTATCCGTTTACCTGATCAGTTTTTACTGTATTACATGTATACCACAAGGGGAATTTTACTTATCTTCCACAAGGGGTACATCAAGATTCGAGAGCCAACAGCATACTTGAAATAACTTACTGACAAGTGGTATCATTGACAATGGCAAAACACCATCAAAAATATGAAAGTTTTTTACTCGGCCTATACTGCGCTCTACATGTATACGGAGCTGTGCAATTTCCTGAGTATTATATACATCTTCCACAGTAAATTGATGGTCATTACGTAAAAAAGGGGGGATATTAAGATAGCATCCTCTCTGTTTAAGCAAATCTGTTATCGTGAAACCCTTATCTGCCATAACGCTATCAACTGGTTCTAAAAGGTCCAATAGGCCTGACTCTTCTGTGATTTGTCGGTCAGAGACTTTTCCACCCCACCCCTCAGAAACAAATGATATAATACCAGATGGAGTGATGCCAACCAAAAATTTAGCTGTATTATGATTCTTGTAATTTGAAAATGTTAATGACTGATTTGTTAAACTGGATGATTTTTGAATAAATATTTCAGTGCAGTCTATAATGATACGTGTATTAGGAAATTTTTTAAATTGAGAGGGCATTGTGCGTTGAACATCTTTGGCTGGAAATGGATTAAGGAATTTCAGTTCTTTATGAAGAAGACATAGCCAGGTGGTGTAATATTTCGAGAATGTGCTAGGAGCTATACAAAACCGCTCTGCAATGTCCTGGACAAAAAGACCCAAACGGTTTCTCATAAGGACAGCAAGAAGCTGATCTATGGGTTGGAGATGGGACCTACGCGCTCTTGTCCTGTCTGTCCCTGGCAACGTATGGCTCTCCCCAGTCCAATAGGTCATCCTTTCACACTTATCCTTCAGGTAGCTGAACAGCCAGAGAAACATTGCAAAGGTTGGAAGACTGGTATAGAACTTTGTCAGGCTGTCATTGTCTGCTATCCTGTGAACTCCCCATCTTTCTCTCTGTAGATCACGTTTGGTCTCCCGCAACTCTTCCTGCAGTTTTTCATTCTCTTTTGAAAGAGGGTCAGGGTCGCACAAAGTACCTATAAGTAAATAAATTAAATCTAACTATGAAAATATCACGATTAAATTCATGCCAAGATATGTGTGTGTGTGTGTGTGAATGTACATAAATTTGTGTTCTAAAATGATTGTATTACTTTTGAGCTACCCTATGTGAGTATGTTGTAATTATAATTATAAGAACTCATATCATCACCACTTCTTTGACATTTTCTATAGCTCATAATGTAAATATATCTTGATACAATTGTTTATGACAGGGTTTCAATATGATGCAACACAATACATATTGCAGAACCCTCAAAAGTCTTTTATGAAGTGTGTTTTTTAAAAAAAAATATTGAAACACTGCCTGATATATATATATATATATATATATATATATATATATATAACATAGTGCACAAGAATTTTTAAAATCTTGTACATAAAAACCCAATGCATTCTTCATAGAGGAAATTGATTATTAATACAAAATCCGAGTGACATCTTTTTTTAAAACTGACCTGCATCCTTGGTTTTCATGACATTTGTAGTCTCATTTCCATGATCTGGTTCATGATCTGAAGGTATATCACAATAATTGGAATGCATATATAACGACAACCTCTTGTGGCATTCCTCCTGCACATTTTCATCCCTCTGTTTCTCATGAGCCTCCTGAGAATGAAATAATAGCAATTAGAGAATAAGACATCAATAAAGTAGAAATTGAATACTTTATACAGGTGCTAGTACAATTTCACTTTTTGAGAACATTGCAATAAGTCAAAATTTCAATCACATGTAAAACATTCATTACTTTTGAACTGAAACTCTTAATTTGTAGACACTAGAAATTCAATGAAACAATATTGAATAGCAATTTTATTTTGGAATGATCGACTTCTCAATCATTTCATCACAATATTCAGATTTTGACTTAAAATTAAGATATTTCATGATCCTGGGGCCAGATCTTTAAAATTTAATCAAAATATAAATTTCATTATAATGCCATCTTAACTTTTTGCAAAAATTTAAAATGTGTTTTCTTCAGTATCAAAGCCAGGTGAAAGGTCCAGTTGATTTTGTGACCTGTATACAATAGTATACATCTCACACTTCATTTCTTTTGAGATTCCAATTACCCAGAAAAGTTGGTGTGATTCATATTAGTAAGGCTGTTGAATTTACAACCTTTGATTGGTTGCCACAAAATTATATATTTTACTAATGATGAACAAAAATTCATTTACATACTATGTTCTGAAGATCCATCTATTCTAAATATAACTGGACTGGAAAATTTATATTGAACAATATATGGCACTGTATTTGGATGCAACTATGTGTTATGTAATCTCTTCTTTCTTTATTTGTATATGTATATGTACAGTATTTGTATATATTTACATGTTGCCCCTTGAGGTTCCTTAACTGGAAAATAAAAAATATGTATATATGTATAACAGTTGTGCATTTTTAATTGCTATGAAAACTTTGTACCACCTGGTCTGGTTGGGAACTTGGGATGTTAGGGTTGTGTAAAAAATATAATGTAATATTGATACTTATTGGATACTTAACATATTCATTAAAAATATTACTTCCCTACATGTTGGTAAAAATTATGTCACCTTTGGTTTACACTTCAATCCTACAGTTGGTATACATACTTGTGATAATACATATTTTCTTACAACATATAAAGCAAACCTCATAACAATTAAATGAGTCATACATGTATAAATACCTTAGATTGTTGACGTTCAAGTTTTCTAGAATCTCTGGCAACCTGAGCCACGTCTCGAACAGCTGCTTTGTAAGAAAACAATGTCGGCGCGTAGTTCTGGTCTGAGGAATCATACCCATGCCACCCGTCTATAAAATGGACTGAACAGACCCAAGTGTTGTCATTTGGGGCCCAATTTTCCCTATTAATAGCTTTTATCCAAGCTCTCCTTTGTCTCTTGTCCTTCGGAAATCGAAAAAAAACTAATGCCACTGAATTTGCTCGTTGAATTGTACCTATTTGTACACTTGTACACACAACAACTTTTTACCATCGCGTCGTTCGATTGTTTTGTTTATACGGAAGTCTGCGTTGCCACTCAGTGACGTTTATACGCATGCGCCGCAAGAGGGCGCTTTTTAATCGTGAAAGGGCTTATTAAGTTTTTGTTAGAAACACATGCTTCCGGTTGGAAACGTAACTGGTTTAGAACTACATGAAAAAGTGGAGATAACGAACAGTGATACATTTCGTACATGTAGTGTTTCCATTTGTGAGTATAAATGCACATGTAGTGTCTGCATCTACAGGTGGCAGGGGACAGTTCTTTTGTTTCTGAAACATGTGGGTAGGTGGTATACAGACTATGATTATGACAGACTAATGAAAAATCATATTTCCCTTTTATGTCAATATTTGTATTTCATATTGGTGTAGTTAATAAATTATGACCCTAAATTACATGTAATCTCTAAATACTGGTGCTGGTTCACAAAATATGCTCTGGGCAGGTGCTCCTTTTTGCTTTGGTTTTCTCTCAATTTCGTATTTGCACCCATCTAGGAATCATGGTGAATCCCACTTGTTGTATATCAACATTTTTATTAAGCACTCGGTTACATTTGACATGTATCCTAAAATTATTGTATATATTTTTTTACACATGTGATATCACTTCAAATATGGGGTATTTCTACATTTTTAGCTCACCTAAGCTGAAAGCTCAAGTGAGCTTTTCTGATCGCTTTTTGTCCGTCGTCTGTCTGTCTGTTTGTCTGTTAAACATTTACATTTTCAACTTCTTCTCCAAAACCACTGGGCCAATTTTATTAACCAATGTTAGCACAAATCATCCTTGGGTGAAGGGGACCCCTTATCCAAGGGGAGATAATAGCAAATCAGTAAAAATACACTGAAAATTTTTAAAAATCTTCTTCTCCAGAACCAGTAAGCCAATTTCATTCGAACTTAATGCAAATTATCCTTAGTTGAAGGGAATTCAAAATTGTTCAAATTAAGGGCCAGGTTTTCGTCAAAGGGGAGATAATCACAAAAGTGTAAAAATAGGGTGGGGTCATTTAAAAATCTTCTTTTCATGAACCACTGTACCAGTATAGTTGAAATTTACGTGGAACTTTGCTGACATAATGGAGATTCACGTTTGTTCATATCATGGCCCCCCAGGGGTCGGATGGCGCCACAATAGGGGAAACCATATTTTATATGTATTTATATAGGAAAAATCTTTTAAAATCTTCTTCTCAAGAACCATTGAGCCAGAAGAGTTCAACTTTACATGGAAGCTTCCTGACATAATGCAGATTCAAGTTTGTTCATATCATGCCCCCCGGGGGTCGGGTGGGGCCACACTAGGGGAAACCATATTTTATATGTGTGTATATAGGAAAAATCTTTAAAAATCTTCTTCTCAAGAACCATTGAGCCAGAAGAGTTCAAATTTACATGGAAGCTTTCTGACATAATGCAGATTCAAGTTTGTTCATATCATAGCCCCCAGGGGTCGGGTGAGGCCACAATAGGGGAAACCATATTTTATATGTATTTATATAGGAAATATCTTTAAAAATCTTCTTCTCAAGAACCATTGAGCCAGATGAGTTCAAATTTACATGGAAGCTTCCTGACATAATGTAGATTCAAGTTTGTTCATAGCATGGCCCCCAGGGGTCGGGTGGGGCCACAATAGGGGAAACCATATTTTATATGTGTTTATATAGGAAAAATCTTTTAAAATCTTCTTCTCAAGAACCATTGAGCCAGAAAAGTTCAACTTTACATGGAAGCTTCCTGACATAATGCAGATTCAAGTTTGTTCATATCATGGCCCCTGGGGGTCGGGTGGGGCCACACTAGGGGAAACCACATTTTATATGTATTTATATAGGAAAAATCTTCTTCTCAAGAACCATTGAGCCAGAAGAGTTCAAATTTACAACAAAGTTTCCTGACATAGTTCAGATTCAAGTTTGAAGCTTTATGACATAGTTCAAATTCGAGTTTGTTGAAATCATGGCCCCTGGGGTGTCAGTTTTGCCACAATAAGGGAAACCGTATTTCATATGTGTAAATATATGATAAATTTTTAAAAATCTTCCTCTCAAGAACTACTGTGCCAAAAAAGTTGAGATATACATGGAACCTTTATGACATAGTGCAGTTTCAAGTTTGTTCAAATCATGATCTCCGGGGGTCAGGTATGTCCACAATAGGGGAAACCGTTTTTCATATGTGTTAATGTAAGATAATTGGCCACAATAGGGGATCAAAGTTTTACATACAAAGGTATAAGAAAAGTCTTTTTCTGAAAAATCACTAGGCCAGAAAAGTTTACATTCACATGAAAGCTTCCTGACATTGATCAGATTCAATTTTGAAAAAATCATGGCCCCTGGGAGTAGGTTGGGGCCACAATAGAGATCAAAGTTATGAGCTAAGGTGACTCAGGTGAGCGATGTGGCCCATGGGCCTCTTGTTTTTTTAAAGAAGTTAACCGGGCCTATAGTGCGAAACTGTCCCCTGCTACCTACAGGTTAAAGTAGGTGTGTGAAAGAAATGTGGGCTTTTTTTGCAAGTTGAAAGTTGATTTGTATCTGTAACTGACAAAGGCATTTAAGTGCAGCATATGTGTGATCCCATTCTTTGTTTTAACAGATATACCTCAAGTGGTGTACATGACGAAAATGGACAAAGTTTGTCCGAATGTAGACGAAGATGCCGCCAATATGTTCTACAGCTCAGGTGTCCGTGACGCCATTGACAAGATGTCTGACATCATGGGATTACCACGTGGTTATATTATGCCGATCAAAAATTACGAAAGTGAGACGGGTCTGGAGCCGAATATTGATATCCTGATTCTAAAAGCCCTGAAGCAGACGACAGACTTTGTAGATGACTACATGGAAGATCAAATGGATAAAATGGCAACCGAGAAGAGGAGAGAGGAAAAGGATTGAACGAATATGATGTTGGTTGTGCGAACAGGGTAAAATCGAACTGACCAAGTGGTTAGGAATTTGGGAAATAGATTCAGAAGCATGAATGTGTTGTAAAACAAAAAAACCCTGTACATATGCTTCTTGAAGTATTAAGCAGTTCAACATCGGAGGAGGACATGTATTGCTGACTTTAATTGAGGTTGATATGAAGACATTTTGTGACTTGATAGGGTTTAGGGTATATGTCAACACTATACAGGGTGTTTCAGAAAGCGTGCAATAATTTCTTTTGTCGATATTTTTTATCACGTTGCGACCGACTTTAAAGATCTATTTGTCATCTGAAAGGATATTGTTTTAATTAAGACACAAAAGTTTTTCACTGTGACATCAAATAAACACCAAGTCATACCGCAACATGTAATAAATTAAGTCATACCGCAACATGTAATAAATCAAGTCATACCGCGACATGTAATAAACTAAGTCGTATCGCGACATGTAATAAACTAAGTCACACCGCGACATGTAATAAACGAAGTCGTATCGCGACATGTAATAAATTAAGTCACGCCGCGACATGTAATAAATTAAGTCACGCCGCGATATCTAATTGACACCAAGTTTTATCACAATGTATGGTAAACATTAAGTCTTGAATTGCTATTTTTGGTTGGTGTTATAAACTCCGAGCTTTCAACAAATCTGAAAATACGTTGTGGGGAAAACGTCATGCCCTCTTCTATGTCATCCACTTGTTTACAACCTCTTGATAATTTGTTTATTTATCTAGTTATATAACTCGTTGTCCTCTCAATTTGCTTTTCCCGCTGACAATGTATATCTGTACATATATGTACTAATAAAGAAAAAAGTGTGTGTGTTGCTGTTATCAACTACTTCAACAATTACATTCTCAATGATTGGCGTTATAATCATGGATTGACTACATGAGAATTGAAAAGTTCAAAACAAATCTATATTCTCAAGGTCAACAAACAAGAATTGGGAAGAAAAGACACGATATCCAAAACTTGGCATAAACAAACCTTTGAAAATTATAGGTAAAAACAAAACATATGTGCAAAACAGGACTTTGTCCCGGTAAGATTATGACTTAATTGATCGTCTTTAATCATACTTGGTCGAAATATAGATATTTAAAACTGTTGGTATACTCTCCTATGCAGTTTACATGTATTTTGTGATCTATTTTCTACACAACAATCATTTATGAAGTATTTGCTACAGATTGACTGGTGTATTTCTTGATTTATTTTTACATACAACTTAAAAGTCAAGATAAAACAATTTTAAAACTCATAAAATTCATAACCCTAAATATGTTGACTGAATTCTGCTAAAATACAGGTAAATCACAGACACATACACACACACAAAGACACACACACACACGGAGAACACACACACACACACAGAGAGAGAGAGAGCAGTACTTGTTAGGGTAAATCAGGGAGAAGAGATCGTACTTGTTGCAGGTAAATCTCCGGTAAATCACAGATGAAGAGGAGACCGTATTTGTTATCAAATAAAAATTCACACCTGTTGTCCTCTACAAATTTTTCAAATGTGTACATAACGGAAACACTATCAAATTTTATACTTCTGATCTACCTTGGATAAACATCTGTCTTCTCATTCCTTTCCATTTATTTATTCACTCAAAACCAGGCTTCAAGACCATAAACTGAAAATAGACTTAAGTCAAAATTTTAATCACTTATATATTAAAATTTATCTTGCACAGATGTTTAAAAAAAGTGCAGGTTTTTAAAATATCCAAATGCGAACATATACTGAAAATTGTATTTGTTTATGAAGATTATTACAAAAGTTAGCTGGATTTGAAATTTAGACTTTTAACGTCTATTCCCAGTTTATGGTCTTGAAGCCAGATCATTGGTACATGAGGTACAAACAAATATATACATGCACATATATAAATTATGATTATAGGTAAGGGTCACATTAAAATAAAAGTAGACATTGAAAAATATAAATAAACATATGGTAAGGTGTAAATAAATTAGTTCCTGTAAATCTTGTGGAGATGTTATTGAAGACCTTATCTATGCCCATGTAAAAATTGAAATGTCTGTCGCGAACCAGCCACGAGACAAATTGTGATCACTTATATGTTAAAAGTTATCTAGCACAGATGTTTGGGAAAAAAACCACTGGTTTATAAAAAAAAAATTAAATGCAAACATGCATATGCTGAATTTAATTGTTTATGAAAATCATATGATAAGTTAGTTGGATTCGAAATTTAGATTTCAGTCTACTCTCAGTTTATAAAGGGACTGATTCACGATTTTCTTCCAAATTTTGTTTTTCACTTTAAATGATTAAAATATACAGTCTAATATGTTAAGAGGGTTTCACAAAAAAAAAATTAAGGTTATTCATCATGACAGAAGCTCCTTATAGAAAGTTTATTATTTGTTTAGAAAGCAAAGATTGAGGTGTGTTATTGTTTACGGGGTGTTTCAAAATGAATGGACATTGATTCAAGTTTATTATATATATCACATTTCAAGTATACTTTAGGTAAAATGTGTCATTTAAAAGTTAAAATTCGTGATTGTACAAAATGAAGATGCTTTAACTTACAAAATAACGTTTCACTGGTTTGTTTGTTTACATAAAAAAGACTCGAGTCTTTGTTTCCATAGCACAGGATCAAAGCTGATATATTGCTCTTACCCTTGCATTCAGACGGTCCAAATTTTGATTGTCAACATTAAATGAGCTATGCAGTGCTTACGGTAGTTCCGGATCACTTTTCTGTATAATATCACTTTTCTGTATAATACGCTATGAATCAATACTTGAAGGACAAATCTATATTTTGTTATATAATAAATGAAGAATAGAGTAAAGTGATGCTTTCAAGAGAAAATAAAATTCACCTTCGCTGGTTTCACTATTTATATGCGTCAGTAAAAGAGCTCAGCATCGACACAGAACAGCGGTTTGAAAATTTTCCACGTGCCATTCAAAAGAAAACATGTAGGATATAAAATAAATGCAAGTAACTGTTTGGACTCCATGACTTGTTTATTTATTATAATATAATATGTTTATTCACCCATCAAGGGCCCTCGGGGGGGATGTACAGGTTAACGCAAGTTAATATCAAGCACCTAAAACATTTTGAATAAATAAAAATTGTGAACCTACTGTTACGTTGTTGCGGATCACTTCGTTTTGCAAGTTTTTTCTTTTGTTGTATGCTTGCATATTGTTTCACGTTCCATTCCAGAATTTTTCACACAGGTAGAGACGTCACCAGCTTCACTGGCGGATCCAGGAATTCCGAAAGGGGTGTATGATGTGTTTGAAGTCAATTATTAGCCAAAATACTCGGCCATTTTAGGTGTTAAATCTGGAGTTTTCATCTATATATGCGAGTAATGCCCTGTAAATATGTAGGGGTAGGGGGAGCCCCCGCTAAATCTGCCACTGAGCTTTTAGACGAAGTACCACAAATGTGACCAACGCATGGTTTTCGGGGCCGTAGTAATAACAGTAGTATAGTAACGCGACCAGTCAACACCTCGTACGATTTCGAATAGTGAATACAAATGTATATCAACACATAGAATCATATGAAATAAAATTTTGGTTTGTTTCTCTTTTGCATCCTTCTTGGTCTGTTTCCTTATAATTTACGAATAAATAATATGATATTGCTTTTATACGAATCACAGAATGCAATAAAAATGTTTAATACAAATGTGTGCTTTTATTTTTTTTTATTCTAAAACACTCTAAACAAATTTTATTTTTTATGAAGTTTCAATTTCCTGTAAATTTCATCGCATAAATGTCTAACCAATTATAATGATATACATGTACATAATATATACAGATGAATGTGTTAATGGTATTAAAATAAATCTTTGTAACCCTATACATGTATATCTATAGTCTTTCAAGTTTTTCACTCATAAGATCTCTGTTTTTAAAATACTTTAGATGATACCTAAATTTATTGTACAAGATTCATGTACACATTTTACACTGTACATAATTTTTTAATTTCAGCAGTTTCATAATAATAAATTATATACACCCATTTACCTCTTTACATCTGCTCATTTGGTTGGAATAACAGTGATATGAAGGAACAAAATTTACAATGATTCAATCATATACAATCAAAAGTTGAAATGTTTCTGTGCAAATAAAAAGAAGCTACAGTGAGGGAAATAGACATTTCCCAATCTCTACCCAGAGTTATCGTTCCTTACACACTTTGTGTAAGTGAGAGCAAGAAACGACAACTCTGGGTAGCGATTGAGACAGTTCCATTTCCTTGACGATATATTTTCAATAATTAACCAATTTCGAAACTGTTTGACATAAACTTTATTCAGACATGTCAAAATCAAATAAATGTCAAATAATCCTTCAATACGACGTTAAAGTGTTTTCTAGATTTTTGAAAAAATGTATTTTTAACTGATATAGTTTTAAAAAGTTAATGGATTAATTTCTTTCTCTGAAAAACCGAATTTTACACTTTGATACTCTCATGACAGACTTTTGAAATATCTCACAAAAATAACTAGATTCTTTTTACGAAAGGGCAGTAGAAATTATGTTCAAGGTTTTCTAGCTTTATAGAACATATATATTGCATATAACTTACTTATAAACAGTCCTAAATTTTGAACATGACTGATAAATAATTGTACATATTTTCATTCAAATTCTTACGGATCTGAGGAATTCATTTCTAAAAATTCTGAGATATGTAACAATGAATATTTTGTCTGAAGCATGGGAAGAGGCAGAAAAAAATTGATCCGAAGAAAGAAAAAACTTCTTAATTTAACTTTGAGAGAGTCCTGTAGTGAAAGACAAAAGACGATTTCTGAAGGTGGATGTTTATGTTCATTATAGTTTGATAAGAGATCAATGTTTTCCCGATAATAAAGTAACATTGGACGTTTTCCCTCTTTCGTTTTATGCGGGTAATTAGGGTAATCCGCAACTGTCGTAAATGATCCGAAACTGCCATAATTGTCGCTGTTGATTATTACCTCGATTACTATATATATTTAGCAAGGTAGTAAATTAAAACTTCCTGTTTTAAATGGAAGCTATGAAAATTACGTTTCGATTAATAGGTGGATATTTAGATGAATCCCGTTATTATTTTACATGCAAGGTATGAATAACAAGAGACCCATGGGCCACATCGCTCACCTGAGTCACCTTGGTCCATATCAGAAGATTTTCCATATCTATTTGCATGTAAAACCGTAGTCCCTATTATGGCCCCAAACCTACCCCTGGAGGCCATGATTTTTGCAAACTTGAATCTACACTATGTCAGAAAGCTTTCATGTAAATGTGAACTTCTTTGGCCAAATGGTTCTTGAGAAAAAGATTTTTAAAGATTTTCCCTATATATTTGTATGTAAAACTTTGATCCTCTATTGTGGCCCCATCCTACCCCAGGGGGCCATGATTTTAACAAACATGAATCTGCACTATATCAGAAAGCTTTCATATCAATCTCAGCTTTTCTGGCTTAGTGGTTCTGGGAAGAAGATTTTTCCTATATATTTGTATGTAAAACTTTGACCCCCTATTGTGGCCCCATCCGACCCCCGGGGGCCATGATCTTAACAATTTATAATCTGCACTATATCAGGAAGCTTTCATATAAATCTCAGCTTTTCTGACTCAGTGGTTCTTGAGAAGATTTTAAAAGATTTTTCCTATAAATTTGTATGTAAAATTTTGATGTCCCCCTTGAGGCCCCATCTAATCCACGGGGTCCATGATTTTAACAAACTTGAATCTGCACTATATCAAAAAAAAAAAAAGAAGAAAAAAAAAACTTCGACCCCCTATTGTGGCACCATCCGATCCCCGGCGGCCATGATTTTAACAATTTAGAATCTGTACTATATCAGGAAGCTGTCATATAAATCTCAGCTTTTCTGGCTCAGTGGTTCTTGGGAAGAAGATTTTAAAAATTTTTTCCTATAAATTTGTATGTAAAACTTTGATGTCCCCCTTGAGGCCCCATCCGATCCCCGGGGGCCATGATTTTAACAATTTAGAATCTGTACTATATCAGGAAGCTTTCATATAAATCTTAGCTTTTCTGGCTCAGTGGTTCTTGGGAAGAAGATTTTTAAAGATTGTTCCTATATATTTGTATGTAAAACTTTGATCCCCTATTCTGGCCCCATCCAACCCCCGGGGGCCATGATTATAACAATTTAGAATCTGCATTATATAAGGAAGCTTTCATATAAATATCAGCTTTTCTGGCTTAGTGGTTCTTGGGAAGAAGATTTTTAAAGATTTTCCCTATTTATTTGTATGTAAAACTTTGATCCCCTATTGTGGCCCCATCCGACCCCCCGGGAGGGGGGGGGGGCATGATTTTAACAATTTAGAATTTGCACTATATCAGGAAGCTTTCATATAAATCTTAGCTTTTCTGGCTCAGTGGTTCTTGAGATGAAGATTTTAAAAGATTTTTCCTATAAATTTGTATGTAAAACTTTGATGTCCCCCTTGAGGCCCCATCCAATCCCCGGCGTCCATGATTTTTAACAATTTAGAATCTGGATTATATAAGAAAGTTTCATATAAATCTCAGCTTTTCTGGCTCAGTGGTTCTTGAGAAAAAGATTTTTAAAGATTTTTCCTATATATTTGTATGTAAAACTTTGACCCCCTATTGTGGCCCCATCCGACCCCCGGGGGCCATGATTTTAAAAATTTAGAATCTGCACTATATCAGGAAGGTTTCATATAAATCTCAGCTTTTCTGGCTCAGTGGTTCTTGAGATGAAGATTTTAGAAGATTTTTCCTATAAATTTGTATGTAAAACTTTGATGTCCTCCTTGATGCCCCATCCCATCCCCGGGGTCCATGATTTTAACACACTTGAATCTGCACTATATCAACAACAACAAAAAAAAGAAAAAAAAACAAAAACAACTTTGACCCCCTATTGTGGCCCCATCCGATCCCCGGGGGACATGATTTTAACAATTTAAAATCTGTACTATATCAGGAAGCTTTCATATAAATCTTAGCTTTTCTGGCTCAGTGGTTCTTGGGAAGAAGATTTTTAAAGATGTTTCTATATATATTTGTATGTAAAACTTTGACCCCATATTGTGGCCCCATCCGACCCCCGGGGGCCATGATTTTAACAATTTAGAATCTGTACTATATCAGGAAGCTTTCATATAAATCTCAGCTTTTCTGGCTCAGTGGTTCTTGAGATGAAGATTTTAAAAGATTTTTCCTATATATTTGTATGTAAAACTTTGACCCCCTATTGTGGCCCCATCCGACCCCCGGGGGCCATGATTTTAACAATTTAGAATCTGTACTATATCAGGAAGCTTTCATATAAATCTCAGCTTTTCTGGCTCAGTGGTTCTTGAGATGAAGATTTTAAAAGAGTTTCCTATATATTTGTATATAAAACTTTGTTGTCCCCCTTGAGGCCCCATCCTACCCCAGGGGGCCATGATTTTAACAATTTAGAATCTGCATTATATAAGGAAGCTTTCATATAAATCTCAGCTTTTCTGGCTCAGTGGTTCTTGAGAACAAGATTTTTAAAGATTTTCCCTATATATTTGTATGTAAAACTTTGATCCCCTATTATGGCCCCATCCGACCCCCGGGGGCCATGATTTTAACAATTTAGAATCTGCATTATATAAGGAAGCTTTCATATAAATCTCAGCTTTTCTGGCTCAGTGGTTCTTGGGAAGAAGATTTTTAAAGATTTTTCCTATATATTTGTATTTAAAACTTTGACCCCCTATTCTGGCCCCATCCGACCCCCGGGGGCCATGATTTTAACAATTTAGAATCTGCATTATATAAGGAAGCTGTCATATAAATCTCAGCTTTTCTGGCTCAGTGGTTCTTGGGAAGAAGATTTTTAAAGATTTTCCCTATTTATTTGTATGTAAAACTTTGATCCCCTATTGTGGCCCTATCCGACCCCCGGGGGGCCATGATTTTAACAATTTAGAATCTGCACTATATCAGGAAGCTTTCATATAAATCTTAGCTTTTCTGGCTCAGCGGTTCTTGAGATGAAGATTTTAAAAGATTTTTCCTATAAATTTGTATGTAAAACTTTGATGTCCTCCTTGATGCCCCATCCCATCCCCGGGGTCCATGATTTTAACACACTTGAATCTGCACTATATCAACAACAACAAAAAAAAGAAAAAAAAAACAAAAAAACTTTGACCCCCTATTGTGGCCCCATCCGATCCCCGGGGGACATGATTTTAACAATTTAGAATCTGTACTATATCAGGAAGCTTTCATATAAATCTTAGCTTTTCTGGCTCAGTGGTTCTTGGGAAGAAGATTTTTAAAGATTTTTCCTATATATTTGTATGTAAAACTTTGACCCCCTATTGTGGCCCCATCCGACCCCCGGGGGCCATGATTTTAAAAATTTAGAATCTGCATTATATAAGGAAGCTTTCATATAAATCTCAGCTTTTCTGGCTCAGTGGTTCTTGGGAAGAAGATTTTTAAAGATTTTTCCTATATATTTGTATTTAAAACTTTGACCCCTATTGTGGCCCCATCCAACCCCCGGGGGCCATGATTTTAACAATTTAGAATCTGCATTATATAAGGAAGCTTTCATATAAATCTCAGCTTTTCTGGCTCAGTGGTTCTTGGGAAGAAGATTTTTAAAGATTTTTCCTATATATTTGTATGTAAAACTTTGATCCCCTATTGTGGCCCCATCCGACCCCCGGGGGCCATGATTTTAACAATTTAGAATCTGCATTATATAAGGAAGCTTTCATATAAATATCAGCTTTTCTGGCTCAGTGATTCTTGAGAAGAAGATTTTTAAAGATTTTCCCTATTTATTTGTATGTAAAACTTTGATCCCCTATTGTGGCCCCATCCAATCCGCGGGGTCCATGATTTTAACACACTTGAATCTGCAGTATATCAAAAAAAAAAAAAAAAAAAAAAAAAAAAAAAAACTTTGACCTATTGTGGTCCCATTCGATCCCCGGGGGCCCATCTTCACAAGTCAAGGGTTATTGATTCGTTACCTCACACTAACCCTTGACATCAGTCGCTATTTAAAAGTTGGGCTCGAGAAGAAGCAATATGATTGGTTTGCAGCCTGAAGCTGCAAACCAATCAGACAACGGCTTTCACAATCGGTCGAAAACAAAACTAAACAGTAAACACGCATGGCGACGGTATTATGGTGTAGAATTTGTGACCAATTAGTACAAGACAGATGCCGTCGATTGATTTTCGGGAGTTCGTTTTGCTTGAAGAAACAATTAGACGAGGGTTTGGGGTATGAGCCGAATGAAAATGATGGATTGTCGAAGTACGTTTGTCGACTATGTTTTAACAAATTTTCCAAAATAATGGGAACAACTTCGTAAGATAACGATTTACCACTGCCGGTTTTAGTCCCAATAAAAACATCTTTTCCTTCTCTGATACATGATATCGAAAGCTTTTGGTTTTCAGTCAAATGATCGATTTGATGTTTTTCACATATCTTTTCGTCAACGGACGCCATTTTTTACTTTCTGTTTATTCCCTTACCAAACTTTCATCTGAAACAAGAAATCCCATTGGCTGATTAATTTTAGCGTACTGCGTCATCGTTCTTCTCGAGCCCAACTTTTAAATAGCGACTGATGTCAAGGGTTAGTGTGAGGTAACGAATCAATAACCCTTGACTTGTGAAGATGGGGTCCTCGGAGATGCCTAAGAACGGATGTCCTGTGTCACAGTACGTGTGGCACGCTAAAGAACCCTCGCTGCTCAATGGCCGTAAACGTCGAGCATAGGCTTAAATTTAAAGCCCTTCACCGGTCTTGGTGACGTCTTCATATGAGTGAAATATTCTCGAGCGAGATACAATCAATCAATCAATCTCTAATATAAAGATGTAATTTTTCTCGTACATTTCTGTCCTACATATAATATACGTGTAGTTCAGTATATAATAAACAGTTTTATCCGCATCAAATACATTGTATATACAAATCTATATTGCACAATCTAAATGTAATTCATGGTGACACGATTTTGTACATACATTAATTCTGAGATTATTTCCTCAGGTCGATATACTGTACATGTAGTTGCAATATAGTGAATTACACAAAATGTACGTGGGAATGAACCTTTTATACTATTTAGAAGCGTTCAGGCATCAACACGAGGTACCTATACCACCCTTTTTACGATCATTTCATGAGAAATAGACATACAGATGTATTCAGAACTGTAGAACATTCAGTTCCCGAATCGATTATATATATATATATATATATATATATATATAGTCGTGTTTCGACTGAAGAAGACCGGTAACACGGTCGTAATATTTCAACAAAGTGTTCAGAGTTTTTTCTGTATTTTACTTCCAAAAAAAGAGACTTTAAATATATATATATATGAAATATTTCAATGCAATGTGTATCATATATGATCCTCTTAAATGTACATTAAATAACTGTATCCCATTTCCATTCTCAATGACCGTGTAGCGTGTGACAGCGTGGCGAGAATTCCATCGTCATCGAAAGCAAGTTTTTAGACTTGCCTAGATGGTCGAGCGGTCTAGCGCGCTGGTTACATGCTGCCAGGAGATTTGGTTCCGCAGGTCGTGAGTTCAACCCCGGGTAGGGACGGAAGTGGGTATCCAAATAAAGTGAAATTTTCTGTGCTTTATATATATATATATATATATATAAGCGCACTGAAAAGGCCACGACACTGTTGGTTATTTAAAACTCAAATTTTCGATACAACCCGCGTCTTTATCAAGAGACGTATATTACATAAACAAATAACACACACCACGAAAAACGACAAGTATCAATAAACTATATTGGTAACAAGAATGATACACGGTTGATAAACTGCCTTTTCGGTGCTTTTATAAATTTCTTTACTGGCCTTGTATCTTCTCAGATCCGACACTTTAAGAAAGTAGGGTGTTGTTGGGTTTTCGTGCTTTTATACACACACACACACACATATATACGCGTAAGCACCTTCAAGTTGGGTCCTCTAACTCAGCACGGGCAAATGGGAACCCCCTTTTCTAGCTGATATTTTGTAATGGTTTTTTGGCTACATATTGATTTTAATATTACCAAAGACATGTGCTATTTCAAATTTTGATTTGACAAGTATTTCACAATATGACCTAGCACCTTCAAGTGAGGACTTCCGGTACAGATACACCCTGCCAACTTGGGACAACGATACACACACAATCAACTGAGGACACCATATACATACTGACAACTGAAACCGTTACAGAATAGCAATAGCTAATTCATGTGTATCAAAACATTCTTGCAGTTTTTACATAAAAGTGAGAATATTTTCCCATTACATTTTCGAGCTCACTACGAAAATCTTAAACCGAACGTACTTATATTCATCATAAAGAGCAAAATGAAAATAACTATTGACTTTATTGCCCGGTCTCTCCCCGAGGAAATTTAAAAGTTTGAGAAATTTATATGCGGAAACTTAAGCATAGGTTTTTAGCAATGCTGCAGTTATTTCCTTTTAGAGAAAAATCATGAAGTTGTCAGGACAACGAATAGACAATGAAAGGATTTTCGCAACACAGAATAGTTGCATTAAACTTGAAAATTCAAGTAGATGTCGACATTCCCTTCACGCTGCATCTCCACGACCAGTCTTGCACATGCATAAATTATACGAATAGCGCATGCGAAATACGTTGGAGGTTTCCGCTGATGTTGCATATCCAGTTTTAGTTTGTCGAAAGCATAATGTATATATTTTTCTAAAATTTAATGTTCATTCCTTTTGAATATTGGAACGATTTTTAAAATCACAATATACATTTGGGAAATTTCAAATGTCGAATGTCATTTAATGAGTATTTCCTGAAATATTGTTAATATACTTCAGAAATGTTTTTAGCTCATCCTGATATCTGTCGGCATTCTCCTGACATAGACATCAGAAGGATTTTAACAATGATCCGATATAGATATGACATTAAAAGACAACTTTAGTAGAGAGAGTGTCAAATAAGTATATATTCACTTTGAAACATCCAAACATTTGATTGATGACACCGTGTAAGAGGATTTGATCACCTTAGTCTATTGAGGTCAAATCGATACACACACACCATCAAATGAAGACTATTACTTTTTAGGTTTGTTACTGACATTTTTTCATAGAGAATAACATACTTAATAAGAGTTTTGTTTTGTTGATTACCAAAACCTTTTCATATTATTATATATAAGAAAGTTGCTGAATTTCGCCACTCGCCAACAGTTACTACAAAAATTTAGACGTCAATCACGTGACGCATTTTAATTAATGACAGAACGTCATTCTAGTCCGAGGCAAAACAATTTAATATATACATACACTCAACTGAGACCAATTCATACACACCGTCAAATGAAGACTGTAATATACACACAGTCAACTGAGGTCAAATTGATACACACACCTGCAAATGAGGACTTTGATATACATGTACACACAGTCAACTGAGGTCAAAATTGATACACACACCTGCAAATGAGGACTTTGATATACACACAGTCAACTGAGGTCAAATTGATACACACACCTGCAAATGAGGACTTTCGTATACACACAATCAACTACAGGGACTAAGCCCGTTTTGGGCCCGAACTCTGTGATACCATAAATATAGAAAGGGGTCTAACTCTGACACAGATAAAAAAACTAACCACTCGCTTCAAATGCCTATAAAATCTTAAACTAGGTAAGCTATGCGTAATTTGTCGTTTTCCTTGCATATATTAATGTTTTAACTACTTGCATGCCAAATTTCAAGTCACTGGTTCTTCAAATAACAAAGATATACGTCATCGTTCTCTCGATTTCACTTGTTTATTTTTACTAGGACATTTACCGGTCCAGGTCACGGAGAGTCGTTTCTCGCTTATGACAGCAGCGAAATTCAGACTAGTATGGAAGATTTCGGACCTGTCAATTAAAATTTCACATCAATTATACGCTACTTGCTTCCTCATATTTTAATAATGTTCTTCGTGTAGACGTTACACGACTTATTTTTCCTCAGCAGTATCAACTGTTTAAGATTTTATAGGCATTTGAAGCGAGTGGTTAGTTTTTTTTCTGTGTCAGAGTTAGACCCCTTTCTATATTTATGGTATCACAGAGTTCGGGCCCAAAACGGGCTTAGCCCCTGTGCAATCAACTGAGGTCAAATTGATACACACACCTGCAAATGAGGACTTTGATATACACACCGTCAACTGAGGTCAAATTGATACACACACCGTCAAATGAGGACTTTGATATACACACAGTCAACTGAGGTCAAATTGATACACACACCTGCAAATGAGGACTTTGATATACACACAGTCAACTGAGGTCAAATTGATACACACACCTGCAAATGAGGACTTTCATATACGCACAATCAACTGGGGTCAAATTGATACACACACCGTCAAATGAGGACTTTGATATACACACAGTCAACTGATGTCAAATTGATACACACACCTGCAAATGAGGACTTTGATATACACACAGTCAACTGAGGTCAAATTGATACACACATCTGCAAATGAGGACTTTGATATACACACAGTCAACTGATGTCAAATTGATATACACACCATCAGATGAGGACTTTGATATACACACAGTCAATTGATGTCAAAATGATACACACACCATCAAATGAAGACTTTGAAAATCAGTTTATGAGGGGTTATGGTAATCAAAATGTTCGTGGACTGATGCTATAAAATCATCATCGGCAAAGCTACAAGAATGAAATTTGGCATACTTATAGATATACACAAGTTTCACTTATATATACGATATTCATTCATTAATTAAGTATTATTGATGATAAAACACCGGGCAATACGTCGACACGGCACAACCCTAAAATTATATAAGATACTAGTACTCTGCTTTTTATAAGGATCAAGGAATGATATTTATATCTATTGATAAAGGTTCGTGAATCTTTAGAAATATAATGTAGTACAATTATACATACTGCTGCAAATTTTAACGTTATTTCAACCGTTTCTAAGGATTTTTGGTCGATTGCGTGAATGAAGTTCTAAACATTGTATACATAAAATGACGATGGCGGACAGTGTATTTTTCCGCAGCGTAAGTAACATTTGTCTTAAATTTGGAAATTGACCAACAGAAACTGTTTATCAGTTCTGCGAATCTGGTGTATCATATCAAGTGTTCCAAACTCTAATTATTAGAAGGCTTAAACACTTTAAGGAAACAAGTGGCCATTGGGTCACATCACTCACCTGAGTCACCTTGGCTCATATTTAAAGATTTTTCCTATATATTCACATGCAAAACTTTGATCCCTATTGTGGCCCCATCCAACCCCATGGAGCCATGATTTTAACAAACGTGAATCTGCACTATGTCAGGAAGCTTTCATGTAAATCTCAGCTATTCTGGCTCAGTGGTTCTTGAGAAGATTTTAAAAGATCCTTCATATATATTTGTATGTAAATCTTTGATCCCCTATTGTGGTCTCATCCTGCCCTCGGCGGCCATGATTTTAATGAACTGAAATCTGCGTTATGTCAGAAAGCTTTTATGTAAATTTCAACTTTCCTGGGCCGGTAGTTTTTGAGAAGAAGATTTATAAAGATTTTCCCTATGTAAAACTTTGACCCCCACTTGTGGCCCCACCCTGCCTCCTGGGGCCATGATTTGAACAAACCTGAATCTGCACTATGTCAGGAAGCTTTCATGTAAATATCAGCTTTTCTGGCTCAGTGGTTCTTGAGATGAAGATTTTTAAAGATTTTCCCTATATATTTGTATGTAAAACTTTGATCCCCGGGGGCCATGATTTTAACAAACTTGAATCTGCACTATGTCAGGAAGCTTTCATGTAAATCTCAGCTTTTCTGGCTCATTGGTTCTTCAGAAAATTGATTGATTGATTGATGTTTTCCGCCACACTCAACAATTTTTCAGTTATTGGTGGCGCCCAGTTTTTTGTTTGGTGGAAGAGAGAACCCGGATACAATTAATATACCTGGGAAGAGACCACCGACCTTGCGAAAGTAATATGGGAAACGTTCTCACTTACCGGCGCGAGCGGGATTCGAACCCGCGCCGACCAGAGGTGAGAGGCCGTGTGATTTTGAGCGCAATGCTCTAACAACTCGGCCACGTAGGCCCTCTTTCTTGAGAAGATTTTAAAAGATTTTTCCTATGTATTTGTATGTAAAACTTTGATCCCCTATTGTGGCCCCATTTCAACCCCCGGGGGCCATGATTTCAACAAACTTGAATCTGCACTATGTCAGCAAGCTTTCATATAAATTTCAGCTTTTCTGGTCCAGTGGTTCTTGAGAAGATTTTGAAATGACCCCACCCTATTTTTGCATTTTTGTGATTATCTCCCCTTTGAAAGGGACATGTCCCTTCATTTGAACAAACCTGAAAGCCCTTCACCCATGGATGCTTATGGCCAAGTTTGGTTGAAATTGGCCCAGTAGTTCTGGAGAAGAAGTCGAAAAAAAGTTTACAGACAGACGGACAAACGACGGACAACAGGCGATCAGAACAGCTCACTTGAGCTTTCAGCTCAGGTGAGCTAAAAAGAGAAAGTATTAATGACGACGAAAAAATAGGATGTCCATAGGTCTTATGGGTATATATCAACACGATCAATACTGATTGACTAATTTCTTTGCGACTTCGCAATAATTTCAAGACAAAAGAAATAGCGCTTTTTGTTTCTTATGATTAGAAGTTCATCCAGTTTCTTTCGTACGTAAGGGTATTGCTGCCAATTGATATAATTTTTTGCTATGTCGTAGGTACGAGATACTAAGTCGTACGAACGAGATACTAAGTTGTACGAACGACATACATATGTAATAAGTCGTAATTACGAAATAATAAGTCGTATAAACGACACATACTCAGTCGTACGTAAGAAATAATAAGTCGTTATAACGAAATATAAGTTGTAGTTACGAGATAATAAGTCGTACGAACGACATAATAAGTCGTAATAACAAGATACTAAGTTGTAATAACGAGATACATGTAATAACTCGTACGAACGACATAATAACTTGTACGTACGAGAAACACTAAGTCGTTCGAACGACATAATAACTTGTACGTACGAGAAACACGAAGTCGTTCGAACGACATAATAACTTGTACGTACGAGAAACACGAAGTCGTTCGAACGACATAATAAGTCGTTATTACGAGATACTAAGTCGTAATAACGAGATACTAAGTCATAATAACGAGATACTAAATCATACGAACGAGATAATAAGTCGTTATTAAGAGATAATAAGTCGTTATTACGACATAATTAAGCCGCATGAATGACATAATTTCACCAAACAACAAATATGGACGGCGTAGAAATAGTTGACAAGCTTGTGAAGTTTTATTTCAAGTTAGGATCTAACCACAAAGAAATTTTGCAATCGCTAGCTTTTTATAATGGGATCGTGATTAGTATTAAAAGCTTGAGACGTCTTTTGGCAAAAATGGGTTTGTTTCGCCGCAAAGGTTATTCGAATATTCTTGCTGTGGCTATGTTTATAACGGAACAAGTTGGTAAATCAGGTCAGTTACAAGGATATAAACTGTTACACTAAAGTATATCAAGAATGGTTTTGTTGTGAATCAGGAGAGTGTTCGATTGTTGCTTCAAGTTATTGATCCAGAGGGCGTTGAAACAAGACAGCGAAACAGATTTCAGAGGCGAAAATACTTATGCAGTGGACCAGATTTTGCATAATACCACCTTCACACTCGCGGATTTTTCTTACGAGTCCTTACGGATCTCAGACTCGTAGTCAATCGCAAGCATTCGTAAATCACTCGTCGGTATCCGTTAATAACTCGTCACAACTTGCACACACTCGTAAGGATCCGTGAAAGTAGGGGCAAATTTTTTGACATGTCAAAAAAATTCACGATTGTCCACGGATTTCATTTTCCGTAAATAACTTGTAACAATCCGTTAGACTTTAGTATCGTAAACTGGTCGCAAGAACACGTAAACTGCTCGTAAGAATCCGTAAAACACTCGTAAATTTTTTTTTTTTTTTACGAATCTTTGCGGCTAGTTTACGATATGTTACGGATAGTTTACGAGTTGTTTACGGATTATCACGAATGCCTAAGTGATATTTACGATTGCATTCACGTCGGGTTACAATCGCTTTTACGCTTTTTCAGAGTCATTACGAACGCTTTACGTATAGACACGATTACTTTACGAGTACATACTTAAACTTTACGATTAAGGAAACGTATGAAAGACGCAAAATCTGATAGTTTCTTTCAGTTGTTATCAAGACATTAAAGAAGTTACACATTAATGTCAGGGCTGCGTTCAAGATCGTAGCGGCTAGCCTAGCTGCTAGGCTAGATATCTAGATCTATTAAACGCACTGTATGAATTAACGCTTGTTATTCCTACGTAGGGCTAGAGGACCCAGAGATCGTGGTTTATGTAACTTAATATTTTATGATACGGTATAATGAAGATACTGCATGTCTTGTAAATTATGGAATTGTTCTTGAGAAGCAATCTATTTTTAGTGTTCTCTGCACATTTTTCCTTTGACTGAAGTGTGACACTTCAGTTGAACAAATTATATTTCACTCAGCCTACATGTATGAATGTTTTGTGCCAGGTTTGGTTGAAAGTTGGCCCTTCGGTTCTAAATAAGTTTAAAATCATAAAGTTTACAGATGGACAGATAGATATAAATAAATGGACACCAGAAAGCTTTTAGCTTCAAATGAGCTCAAAACTAATGAAGACCTAGTTCCTGTTCAGCAAGAAGCATTGCTCTAGTTTTCTTTGATCAACTCCCATGAGTACAATCTGTGATTTGAATTACATGACCTTGACCTAAACACCTTGAGATTCATAATACTCTGTCAGAACATAAACGTACTTTGTGTCAAGCATATTGTCACAGTTTCAGGAATATCTCTTGAGAAAGTTTTAAAATCTTGATAAAGACCCAGGTGCAAGATCACAAGCATACCAAGTATAAGTTTGATGTTTTCTGTCATTGTAAAAGTTTTCAATCTAAAATATGTCTGTAATCAAATTCTAGGACCTTGACCTTGATAAGAATTAGAATTGGTAAATAGTTCATAGTAAATCATTAAGTATCATACAAGCTTTCATGAAAAGCAAGTTACTACTGCCTCTTGGTTATATGTCTATGCACGGTATAAAAATTCTAATGAACATACTCTCCATCAAAGTTTGGAGAAATTACAAAAGCTTTAAATTTTAGTGTCAAAAGTATTCGGTTTTCCTTTGGAGACATAGAGAATGAAGGTCAGGACAATGCTAAATTCTTGCTCTGTACTGGTATAGTCAAAACCCTCTCTTTGAATATGTAGCTTTTAGTAAATGTAAAAGACTAAAGTGTTCATCAGTGTATTTTTGATGCTTATTATCTCGCTAAGACCACTTTTAAAATATCTCGTCCGTACGACTCACTGTATATCGTTTGTACGACTTATTATCTCGTTATAACGACTTAGTATCTCGGTATTACGACTTATGTCGTATGTACAACTTATTATCTCGTTATTACGACTTACCATCTCGTTCGTACGACTTATTATCTCGTCCGTACGACTTATTATCTACTTCGTATGATTTAGTATCTCGTTACTACGACTTATTATCCCGTTATTACGACTTAGTATCTCGTTATTACGACATAGTATCTCATTATTACGACATAGTATCTCATTATTACGACATAGTATCTCTTTATAACGACTTATGTCGTTCGTACGACTTTCTGTTTCTCGTACGTACGAGTTATTATCTCGTTATTACGACTTATTATGTCGTTCGTACGACTCATCATCTCGAAATTACAACTTATTAACTCCTTATAACGACTTATTATCTCGTAAATACAACTTATTATCTCGTTATGACGGCTTATTATGTCGTACGTAAGACTTAGTATATGTCGTTTATACGACTTATTTATCTCGTAATTACGACTTAGTATGTCGTTCGTACGACTAGTATCTCGTACGTACGATATATTATCTCGTAATAATGACTTATTATCTCGACTCGTACGTACGACTTGGTATCTCGTTCGTACGACTTAGTATCTCGTACGTACGACATAGCAATAAATGGATTAGAAAGCAATGGATAATAGTCTTACGTTACCACTTTGCACAATAACGTCGCATGACATTAACCGAAGCGCGGAGTTTGCGCCGAAGTAACTGATCGTGAAATATATAAAAGTGTATACTAAGCTTTTACAAGAATGCATTACATTGAAACTTTCCACACTTACAGAAAATATGTCTAATAAAAATTACAATAAAATTCATTGCAATCGAACGAGTACTTTTTGTTATATGTCATTAGTTCATGAACTTGATAACCACTCGTACATTCAGCGAACCGAGATCAATTCTATATGTACATACAGCGAACCGAGATCAATTCTATATGTACATACAGCGAACCGAGATCAATTCTATATGTACATACAGCGAACCGAGATCAATTCTATATGTACATACAGCGAACCGATATCAATTCTATATGTACATTTACCGAGAATTTTCTCCCCTCTTTTTTAAAAAAGAAATCCGATTGTGTTCATACAGCTACTGATAAAAGCGAGTCAAGATTTATCTAGTTTAAACCTATTTGTCCGCGTATAGATATATACGCATTCCTTAAACCTTTTTTTAAAATTGTCCTCAAACGCATTATTTTGTTCATTTAGTGAGAATGCTATTTTTTTCAAATAACTATAATAAATATGGTTTATATTGTTAAATGGTGTCGTATTTTATACTTTTGAGGTTGACTTTGCGTGGATTACTTTGCGATCGATCGAAACTTTACCCACATTGAGAGCGCGGACTAAACGGACTACATGTACATAGACTGACGTCATACTTTCAAATGTAGTTGTAGTAACCTTTCATATATGGAAGAATTGGCTGCCTTCTATATGATGTACTATTTTCTTGAAACGCCCGCTACCTTCATATCCGCATGAACCACCAAAACAAGCATTTTTTGTTTAAATATACACCGTCAAGTGAAGGCTTTGATACATTTGTACACAAAGTCTACTGAGGTCAAACTGATCCTAACCTGCGCAATGGAATAAGCTCCGCAGATATTTCTACCAATATTTCCTTCGATTTTTTAAAAGAAATTTTACAATCATCCCAAGGCAGATTTGATAGGGGTTTAAATCAAAGATCATCAACTAATACGGTACGTCGTTCAAGTTATCATGACATTTATTATTTAGGAATCATATACAATAGCTTTTAAATTGCAGTTTACCGATTTTGTGAAGTACTAATTATTTGTAAACGTATTTGATACTCTTGTCAGTCTCGATCATCAGGCATGCTAGAGTTAAGATGTGTTTTAAGACGAACTTGCAACATATCTTAGTCACAAGTGCGGCTAACAAAGCTATCCTAACTTTGGAGACTTCCTAATCTTCGTTATAATTTTAAAACAACAATGGGATACATAGGGTACACCTGTTAAAGTATCGATACTTGTAAATATATATGACTTACGTCCAATAACAAGATAATCAAATTGCCAACCATGATTTTTCATGAACTGGGGCTCATAACATAAAGGGTACTTAAGTCTAAGACCGTGCTTATGTAGGACTTAAGTACATTCTTAGACTAGATGCATGCTAAGCTAGGACAATTCGAGCAAAAATTAAGTTTGTCTTCCATACTTTTTACACATGTTTAAAGATATAAATTAATGATTCCGGGATTAGCATTTTCTAGGGTACAAAAATAACAAGAGGTACTGTGAGCAATGCTCACTAAGAATACCCCCCGCTTACCCCAATCTCCGAAAGGGTGTTGTTAATAGGTATAAATTACCACTTTCCTGAGTGTAAAAATATGGTATGCCTTTGTAGAAGAAAATGGAAGGTATAGTCCGAACACAAATACATGGTATAAACCTATAATTTTGAGTTCGAGATCAAAGGTCAAGGTCAGAAAGAGGTCATGAATGTATATGACACATCGTCTCATGGTGATACACCCATATCTTATGGTATGACTATGTCAAAACCCTATAATCAATTTTGACCTCGAGGTCAAAGTTCAAGGTCATATAGAGGTCATGAAGGTACCCGACACATCGTCTCATGGTCATACACTCATATGTCAAATATGGTATGCCTATGTCAAAGAACAAAGAAGTCATGGCCCTGACACAAATCCATTGTAAAAACCTTTAATTTTGACCTTGAGGTCAAGATCATATGGAGGTCATGAAGGTACATGACACATCGTCTCATGGTGATACACTCATGTATCAAATATGGTATGCCTATGTCAAAGAACAAAGAAGTCATGGCCCCGACACAAATCCATTGTAAAAACCTTTAATTTTGACCTTGAGGTCAAGGTCATATAGAGGTCATGAAGGTACATGACACATCGTCTCATGGTGATACACTCATGTGTCAAATATGGTATGCCTATGTTAAAGAACAAAGAAGTTATGGCCCGGACACGAATCTGCACAGACAGACGGACGGACGGACAGATAGTGATTCCTATATACCCCCCTGAACTTCGTTTGGGGGATATAAATATCAGTTTGTAAAGTATAAGATAAATAGATTTAATATTTATTACTTCAAATAATGAATATAAGGATTATTTTTTAATGTTAACATTTAATCGAAAAATTCATTATGAAAGCAACTTTAAAAACTTTAATCGACAAGATAAGGTCTTTGTATAAACTGTGTATTTACGAAGATAAATTAACCTTTCTATGATAATTTATTATCATTACATGTTAGATATGTATTAAAATACAAAGGAGATAGCAAGAAAGTTTTTAAACAATTTGATGTAGTTTTTTTGAAAATTCAGTCACAGGGTAACAGCAAACGTCCTTCACATACAGGATATTTTAAATTTTGTTGAGATTTGTTTGCTGGACATGACTTTTGGTGCTTCCATAAGTCTGTAGCTACAACAACGGCCAAACAGTGTGCACATGGCAGGTACTTTTCTTTTTCTTCATTTTTTCTCGGTCTGTACTTTGGTACAGTCCGTGTTCCCTTTTCAATGAATGCTGCTGTCATAGGCGAGAAACGTCTCTGTGACCTGGACTGGTAAATGTCCTAGTAAAAATAAACAAGTGAAATCAAGAGAACAATGACGTATATTTTTGTTATTATAAGAACCTGTGGCTTGAAAGAAGTAGGTACAGTTTCTAAAGTCATTTGGCCCAAAATATCGATGATTTCACTTGGAGTTCAAACCCTGGCATTCAAATAAGGAATGGATTAGCAAACCCCAAATCCGCTCAGTTTGATCAGCAAAATGATTTGTGTCATGTGACGAGAGCTAAAAGTTGGCATAAATTTGCAGAAATGCCATTTTCAGTTAAAATATCCACAAATTCGGGTGATTTTCCTTTCCGAAAACATACAGCGCATGCGTCGACCAAATTCATATTCAAGTATGTTTTTCATCTTAAAATAATTCACAATATATATCATTTTCATTTTGCTCGACATGCGGGTACGTTAAGGCAGGTTATGAAAATTTTGACTGGGATAAAATCCGCAAAACAATGTGACATCTAGTATATCACTAAGTATATATTAAATTTCGATTTTATTTTTTATTTAAGTTTTATTTATGCATAAAATAAACCATGCAGCTACTAAGATCCAACGAAATTCGAAATGCTATACTGCTGTTGTGTAATTTCTGTCTGATCGATATGAAAGTAAACTGATGACGTCATGACTATACATCGAGTGACGTTGACACATGCAAGGAATTTGTTTATATGTGCCATGCAAATATCGACAAAATGTGGAGTATTTGAAATATATGACATGGGATATATGGAATATATATGTAAAACGTTGAGAATTTATTGATATTAAGAACATGAAGAAGGTATGTTGATATCTTTCATTGACAATTTTGTTTAACGGAGAAAACATTCCATTTAGCATGTCGATCCGATTTTCCTCTGTCACAGACTGAAATAAAACTGCAAAAGTAGCACATTTGGCCGTATACTTTTAGAGACTTTTTATACACCGTTTGAAAGGTCATAAACTAATGTACACGGTAATTACTGATAGAATCGTCTGTTAAGAAAACTTTTAAAGAAAACTGCATAGCATCAGCCATCAGTGCAAAATGTAAAACATGGGCTAGATGGTTTCGTGTTTAAATGTTACATAATTATTTCTTATTGACAGTGGTAGGATTCTATCAGTAATTCTGATATACTATGGGTGTTTTACCGTCATTATCGCCAGTTAGACCAATATTTAAATCTTGGGATAATGTGTTACTTTTACATTTTCTATTAAGGTACCTCCATGATCTATTTATAACAGTCATGCAATGACGTCATATGGAAGCGCATGTTTGTCATGTTGTTATGATACAAAATGTTCTCATGTAAACAACCAAAATAGTTTTTAAGAGTTAGTAGCTCCCTCTCTCTGTGTAAGACAGATTTTAAAAATTATGCAGTTTACCAGCATAAATGAAGCATGACCTGCCTTAACATACCCGCGCAAATGCACACATCTTTTCCTGAGCAATAAGCTGTATGACATTTGACAGTTTTCAGGCTTATTTTGGAAAAATGGTGGGAAATGTCTTATTCATGATATCATAATGCTATTCAATTAGGAATATCCTTCTGATTTTGTTGACATAGTATACCTGACATATATTTTACTTTTTTAAAACGTTGATTAAGGTTAATTCCAGACACATTTTATAGAGAGAAAATGTTTGAGCCATTTTATGTGTACAATCGTACTTTGTTCTTTGGTATGCAAGTATTTAAACATTAATCTATGCAAGTAAAACGACAAATTACGCATAATGTACCTAGTTTAAGATTGTTTTGGCATTTGGACCAAGTGGTTAGTTTTTTTATCTGGGTCAGAGTTAGACCCCTCTCTATATTTATCATGGTATCACAGACTTTGGGCCCAAAATGGGCTTAGCCCCTGTGTCTGAATCTGACAAAGCTCAGACAATCAAAATTGAACATAGTAACAATACCTAATGATAAAAATAGGACATAATTAGCATATATCTATGATTTAAAACTTACTCAGTTTTTGGACTTGCAAGAGACATGCCTTAACTTCCTCATTCGTTCCGTCTGGAATGATGATGATGGACTCACTGCTGATTGGCATCTCCTGGGACTGAATAGTAATCAAATCCTTAACCTCTGATGAAGAAATAATATGAAACAAATTTTAGCAATATTTGTTAAACGAAATGCTATAAACATGATTTATTTTCAAACAATTGGAAATGGTACCCATAGCCATTCAAATGGAAAAAAATAATGTCAAAACAGAAAGATATTGGGGATTTTATATCATATGAACAAATAGCATTTAATAATATTCTAATATTAACAACTACAGTCTAGATTCACAGTCTTATGTGACCATTCAAGAAGCTAAGAAGAAAAAAGTCACACAAGACAGGGAATCCCTTTTAAACAGTCCAAGACTAGTCTCCAGGGCTTCCTCATTCCTGAAACTAAACTAACTCCAGAAATGTTATCTATATCTAAAAACTAGTTTTTAATTAATGCACATGTGACTGATTTTTTAAATTTTAGATGCTTTTATGCTGTAAAAAATTACTTACAAAATGGTATAAGGGGAGTTGATTCATCAACTATATTAATACAATTCTTGAAACAAATGGGATATAAAAGTATGTTAATGTATTTTTGGCTGGCAGGTAATGCACACCTTGGTTATGTTATATGTAACCATGCACATTTTTGTACACTTTTACAAAGTGTTTCACGGGAAATTTCATCACTAATAAATCAAGATAATTCTGAACATTAACTGCATAAAAAAAATATCTCAAACAATGTTCCAGGTGTCCGACTTGCAATTTGCCATTTATATTTATTGACTAAGATAGGCTATCCCCCAATATATCCTTCAAACACAGATTGATTACATGATTTCCATAAATTGAAAAGTGCTTTTTCAAATGTCCAGATATTTATGCAAAAAAAAATTGCTGTTTAGAGGTCAAACTAATTGCTGTATATACAGGGTTTAACAAAAGTCATTGTAAGGACATGGTACAAGTACTTGGATTGCCGAGTCATCAAATGCCTAGTTAAGGGATAAATGATAATGATCTTTATGAGAAAAAGAGTAAAGACTTTGTATACATGTAATTAACAAAACAAAACAATATAATGTTTTAGTCAACTTGGGACACCATTTTTCAATTACGAACAATGGAGTAAACAAATAGGTTTGTCTCAAAGTCACGTAATACAGAGAGCTATGGCAGTCTAGATTGTATTATTCCAGTTTATTCCTTAAATAAGTAACTAGTATTAAGTCAATTCATACAATGTTTCATAATTACAAACTTCTGGTGAATCTATGCTTACAGCTCAGTAAGTTTCATTCTGCCTAGTCTTGAAAAGCATTATAAACTCATCAGATATATAATAAATTCTGTTATAATGAATTAAAATAAATTGTTTGTCCCTGACACTTCACTATTACTGTAGTCTGCTTATGGCGATTAAATTGGTTATTTTCAGTCTCAAAATTGGGGGGGGGGGGGGGGGGGGGATATCAATATTTTTGGTGTTGGGTATGGTACTAATTATGGGACCAGTTGCACAATGAGAAAAAAATCCTGTAAATTTTTTCTTTCTTGTTATTGTAGTATCACTAGCTCATTAGTTACGGATGAATTACATCTGTTTTAAAATATGTCACCAATTGCAAAATAAATGATATTTTATTTTATATGTATTTTTTTTATTTTAAGAATTACTGTCAATCAAATATACCTGGAAGAACTGCAAGAATTAAAGGAACAAGAGATGTTTGTAAAACACATATGCCCCCCATGGTGCAAAATTGAAAAGGGTTATACACACACACATCATTTATTGAGAGTAGTATCATCAATTCAAAATATTGAGCAGACAATATCTTCCTATGTCAAGAGTGGATTGACCATGTGACCTAAAAATCAATAGGGGTCATCAACTCCTGAAGATGTACCAGTGTACCAAGTTTGATGTCTGTCAAGCGAAGGGTTCTCAAGATATTGAGCGGACAGTATATTCCTATGTACAGTTTAACCCTTGACCTTTGACCACGCGACCTCAAAATCAATAGGTGCCATCTTCTCCTGAAGATGTACCAGTGTACCAAGTTTAATGTCTGTCAAGCAAAGGGTTCTCAAGATATGGAGCAGACAGTATATTCCAATGTCCAGTTTGACCCTTGACCTTTGACCATGTGACCTCAAAATCAATAGGGGTCATCTACTCCTTAGGATGTACCAGTGTGCCAAGTTTGATGTCTTTCAAGCAAAGGGTTCTCAAGATATTGAGCGGACATTATATTCCTATGTCCAGAGTAGATTGACCCTTGACCTTTGACCTTTTGACCTGAAAAACAATAGGGATCCTCTTCTACTCATAACTAACCCACATATGAAATATCATTATCATCAAGTGAATGGTTCTCAAAATATTGAGCGGACAACACATGGTCTACAGACCGACCGACATACTGACCGACAGACCGACCGACCGACAGGTGCAAAACAATATGCCCCCTCTTTTTCAAAGGGGGGTATAAAAATTGGGAGAAACATGTTATACAAATCTTGACTGAAATTGAGGGCAACACTGATTAGGGGGCTCACATTATCAATGTCATCCACATTCTAAAATTATCCTTGTCACCCAAACAGACTCTGATAATACTCCTTCACTCACAGGAATTATATTACAGACATACTAGCTGGTTCTTTACTCATCAATCATTTACAAATCCTTGTATCTGTTAATTCTGCGAGCAAACCGTTGCACTGTGCATCCATTGTTTATGTGTCTTGACTAATTACCTATTATGATGTCACATTGTTTTTGATTCGCGAAGGTTTATTTACGTCAGTCAACGAATCTATGAATTGGATGCAATACATTGAAATTATCAGAATATTATCTCCATATTATTCCTCTCCGGTCAGTATTAAAAAAATATTGACTGGTCAATATCTTTTGGATGGGCTACCATTTCAATTGTTGACTATTCGTCAATACAGTGAGAATATATTACTGAATATAACAATATAAATTAACAACCTACCTAAGTTGAAGGAAATCCAACTAGTAGGAAGTTCATTCCTTCTAATAAACTGCCATTTCTTGCTAATCTGGATAATTTTGGCTCATTGTGCACAACTCCAGATAAATAGTCACTATTTATCTCATATTGGTCCTGAAAAATACAGCCTAAATTGCTTTTATTCATATAAATACTGTGGAAACATTAGAATTTATTGTACCTCAATTTTTGTGGAATTCATGGGTACCCCCACCAATGATTTTACATCCTAATCAAATCATATTTACATCCACTAAGTTTTTTCCTTCATTTCTTATGAAAATTGATAGGCTAATACAACAGTCTATGAACAAAATATCAAATCTAACCAGTTTGAATGACAAAGATTGGCCAGGTAGTTTCAGAGAAGTTAAAAAAGAGCCTATGGGCCACATTGCTCACCTGAGTCACCTTGGCTCATATTTAAAGATTTTTCCTATATATTTGCATGTAAAACTTTGATCCCTATTGTGGCCCGAACCTACTCCCAGGGGCCATGATTTTTACAAACTTGAATCTGCACTATGTCAGGAAGCTTTCATGTAATTGTAATTTTTTCTGGCTGAGTGAATTTTCAGAAGAAGATTTTTAATGATTTTCCCTATACAATGTACATTTGTGTGTAAAACTTTGATCCCCTACTGTGCTTACCCCCGGGGACCATGATTTTTACAAATTTGAATCTGCACTATGTCAGGAAGCTTTCGTCCAAATGTAAACTTCTTTCATCCAATGGTTCTTAAGGAAATTTTTTTAAAAAGATTTTTATCTATCTATTAGTTATGTAAAACTTTGATCCCCTATTGTGGCCCCATCCTAGCCGCAGGGGGTCATGAGTTTAACAAACTTGAATCTGCACTATGTCAGGAAGCTTTCATGTAAATCGTCGCTTTTCTGGCTCAGTGGTTCTTGAGAAGAAGATTTTTAAAGATTTTCCCTATATATTTGTATGTAAATCTTTGATCCCCTATTAAGGATGAGCGGAGCCCCCTCCCTCCAATTTAGGAGTACGAAGTTTGGACAAAAGATACAATTTAGGTTCCTTTTCTGCTTGTCAACAATTGTAGAAGACAATTCTCCTCCGACTGTCTCTATACACTTTGAGAAACGATTCTGTGTGTTTGCTTACTATTCTAAATCTTTCCAAAATAATCACTCAGTGATACGAATTGCATTGTTTTTGCAATTGGCAGCCCCCATATATAAATTAAGTGGCGGCCGCCAGATAAAATAACTGGTGGCCACCAGTTAATGTATATGGCGGCCGCCAGATAATAAGTGGCAGCCGCCAGTTAAATTAAGTGGCGGCCGCCAGTTAAATAAATATTAATTCTATACCCTGGCACCTATCGGCTTCCGTACAAAATTGATTATTCCTTTTAAAAATGCATGAATTTCCAGGTACGTTGATGAAAAGTTACAGGATGGACAATATTGTTCAAATTTTGACCTTCGGGGCAGAAAAAGGATTTCCCTGCAACATCAGTTGCAAAACAGAAATAACTTTTAGATATTCAATCAATGAACCCAAAAGAGTTTAGAAGTTAAACTGTAAAAAGTAGAATTCCTAATGATTATAGCAAAACCCTAACCTTTGTTACTTTTACCCATCACTAGACCAACACAAATATATGCTACTAACCTTTTATTTTACATTAAAGCCTGTAAGTATCAAGACAACAGGGAGGCCATCTCTTTCCTGTAGAATTTCAAAACATATTAGATACAGAACTAGTAATAAATCTAAAAGCTAGGTAGATTTAGTCAAAACTTCTCTAAAATTAGAAATTTGGACATGACTCAGTTGATTTAGTTGCTATGCTAATCCCATGAATATTCAATCTGCCAAATATATGTAGGCTAAGGTAAAAATTTGACATAACACTAATGAAAGTACCCAATGTATTTATATTTTCTATATACATGGGGTTAAGGGTACATCACATTGACCTATATAACTATTTCGCTAGAAAATAAAACAAGTTTGAATTTTTGTACCTTGTCATTTGGATCAACAGAATTAATTTCTATGTCGACATCATCAGCTGCATATACATCAACAGGTATCACATATACATCAACAGGTATCATCACCTGGGTTTCCTTCATGCTGCCACCTGCAAGTATATTTCAAGCTCCTTAAAGTCCAAAGGTATATCATAAGCACTGAGTGACATTTTAGATAAAAATAAGCAATAACATTTACTAAAATAAAGTTGAACTTTGATATCTCGAATATCAATATCTCAAACACCATGATGTATGCATATATGGAAGTGAGTTGGAATATCAATCACTGTCTCTTTATGTATTTTAACCTCAATATCAATGTCTCGAATCCACGCATTACAGTACCCGCAACGTTATTCTTGACATTCCCATCGTGTTCTATCGTGCGTGTATCCTTTCGTATCGTGCATGTATCCTATCGTATCGTGCGTGTATCCTATCCTATATCAGGTTTTCCATTTTTTATCGTGTTTTGCATTTATCAGGTCTATCGAGTATCGTATTTTGCGTGTATCAGGTTTTCCGTTTATCGTGAAAATCATTTATCGTGTAGCTTCGGAAACTATCGGAATCGTATATTAAATCTAATGAAAAAGTAAGATACTTTCCGAAAGCTTTATTCGTTTTGTTAAAGAAGCTATTTTTAGGAATCGAGGAAAGACAGTATATTTGAAGGAGAACATAAAGCTGTTGATTTTAAAGCAGAAAAAGAGCTATTTGTCTGTCCAGAGAGGGTGAAAATTTATCGCAATTTTATTCTGTCTGGAAAGTAGGCAGTGGTTTGCCAAGCAAACCGAGGACAATAAAACTGAAAGCTCCTTCATCTGGAGTTCATAAACATTTCCTTGTCTAGAAACAATTACTTGTAATTAACACTAACAGAGAAATACAAAGTTCCGATCTGAAAGGAAAAATCAGTAAATTACAGTGTTGATTACATATATTTTAATAATGGTTCTTTTTCTTCCGATTTTGTTCACCTGTATTCAACTTAATATATATCAACTACTGAACTTGTGCGCGTTCTTATCTATCTGATTTTGTGTATCACCCGTGTTTTGACAGTAAACATTCTCAGGGGCATTGTATTTCACACATTTAAAAGATTAAATTTTAAAAGAGTGCAAGGGTATATTGCATCTCCCAAAATCAGGGCTTTCAACAAATTTAAAAGTAGGAGGCTGAAATGAAAAAGTAGAAGGCGATCCAATGCGAATGGCGCAGCCGTATCGCACGCTGAGCTATGCTCGGCGCCCTTACGGCCGGGGGTCTGGGGGCCGCTCAAGGCCCCCAGAAGCTCTGGGGTTAATGACGCAAAATCCTGCATTCTGGCGGTTTCCTGGCACTTAAATGCAGCTTTGAAATTGTCATTCTTTTGCCTGAAATTTTTACTTTTGCCATGAATTTATTGTTTCATATGTGAAATTTTCTGTTCATGCAAAAACTTTAAAAAATTCAACATTGCAAAGTACTAATTTTGATGCAAAATGAAAAATAAAGTGCATCAATATAACTACATGTAATTATTTTTTGCAATGCTGTATCAATCAATTTTTAAGTGTCTTTGCTTGAATCTCTGCCACCCAAGAGTATAAGCAGATTAAAGTAAAATGTAAGAAGAATATAGATCACAACCAACACCAGTTTATATAATAAAGCATCAATATATATTATATTTATATTTGTTCTAATTACCTGTATTGTCAGCTTTCGTTTCCTTATTTAACGGATACATTGTATGTTATAAAAAAAAGTTTACATGTATTTAATCATTATTTTTTATTGAATTGCAGATAAGAGTTGCACTCCCAATATTTTAAGAATATTCTTCACCAATTAACACAACTCTATATTTCTATTTTCATTTGGTCCCTTAAAGTCTGTTAACTTACACTGGGAGTAATATTTTTCTCCAAGACTGACATGAAACCCATTGGGACCTTTTGCTTTTGCTCACCCCAATATTTTTTAAATAAAACCCAAACAATCTTTATTACAAATTAATAAGTAACATTTAAATGACCTATAATTTTATTTTTCCACAAATTCAAGTTAACAGCTACAGATTTGTTGGTAACATAGCGAATTTGTGCTGAAAAATTCTACTTTCGTTTTTATTTAATACCACATGGGCATTTGCAAATTAAAAAGAATAGCAAGTCTGAAATTTTTCCTGATTAAATTCTGTTTTCGCTTTAAAATTGTTGATTGATATTATACTTGTGTCACTTTCACTTCTGGCCTTTTTAAAGCCGAAACTGAACAGGGTATTTGTTCTCTTCAGCTTCATTCCGTCATCGTCATTGATTTTTACGTTCAGGACTTGTTGTTATCTTTCGGAACTTCTCGTCCGTGTTTTCATGAATTGGGTAAATCCGAGGCTTTCCGACTATTGCAATACTTATCATTTCCATTAGTGGAACTCTTCAAATTAAAGGCGCGTAAAGTCCTGCTACCGGGACAACATAATGTAAACACATTACTTAGGCATACATAATATGAATTATGGTATCGAATACATATTATAACCGACTGCAAACCACAACACTGATTAAAATTCTAAAGTCAAATTTAGGAATTGATTATTCTTACAAGAAAACAGACGAACTTATTAAACTATGTGAGGAAGAGAAGCTACTAAATTTGCCAAATCTGACGGATATAAAGTGTCAATCGCAAGAAGAACTGTGAAGGGAAAAACCTATATGCACATCCAACACAAGAACTTTTCTTGTAATTAATGTGATGAATATGTTTTTAAAGTTATTCTGTCAGACTATGAAGACATTCTATTTTATCATACAATTAGGACAGGTTCATATGACATGGACTTTGTAATCGTGCACGTACACCCCATTCCCCCCCCCCCCCCCCCCTCCCCACCCCGTCAATTTCCATATTTTAGAACAAGTTATATACATGTATATGCCAAACTGCATTTTTTAAAGACGTTTATAACACTAATTAACACACCTAATGCGTTTCCAAACTGCATCTAAGCTAATTTGAAAATTACAAAATATTGATGGACTTGGGTGTCCAGAGAACATCGTTGTTTGGAATTTTTAAAATAGGTGTGGTGGAGTTTTAAAAACATGTAACATCTTTAATAAGATAGTGTTAGAATATTTGAAAAATGCAGTTTGACTAATGGTAATTTTATTTAAAAATACACCATGTATTTTAACTTTTAAAAAGGGGGGGGGGGGGGGGGGGTGCTATGACCGGTTTATGTCCCAGTAATCTCGCACTTGCTCGCGAGATTTGAGCATTTTCTTACCAATGACGCACAAGAGTCATCAAAGCGCGATAACTCCAACGAGCTGGTAATGAGAAGTATTGACGTATTATTTTCTACACCAACAGACGACCAATCAGGTGCCGGTATTTACATGAACTAAATTTAGCGCAAGTAAACACGTTTTTACATCCTAACGGCCGCGATTTCTGAGTCTACTAAAGTTTGGAAGATGTTTAAAGTTTTATAAAAGTTTTTTTCATTGGACATACATTTTTGTCACTAAAGTAGCCGGCACCTAATGTTACTATAGGCGGCGGAAATCCGCCGGCTACCGGCTACTTTTGAAAGCCCTGCAAAATTCTGCTCAATTGGGCACGATTCAGCTGTCATCGTTGTTTTTTGTTTATTTGTACATGTACATGTACACATATACCAATAGTCGTACGTGTAGATACTGGAAATGTATGCCGGTTTTGATGATTATTTGAATTTTTTACATGCTATACACAAACATTTAATTTAAAGCGTTTCTAAATTGCGACTTTAAATCAAGCCGGGTTTCGTATATGTTTTTAATAGTTTATTTATTTTTTGTTAACAAAATATCAATTCATATAAATATGTTCCAATTACTTATGACTATCAATTATCACTCATAGTGTAGAAATATCTAACATATGAGCATATGGTGTAGTGAAGTGGATTGCATTTAAAGCGGTCATTATGAAAATAATTGTAGCTGTTGAAAGAGCGGTGAACTCAGAGCTTGATGCAAAATAATCCCCCTCCTCGCTAAACACAAAATATTACTTAGTTTTATTTGATATCCAAGATAATAGACATTAGAATAAGAGAGCTATTGAAGCATGATATCACTACATTGTATTCCATTTTGTTAATTCCCTGTTTAATTGCTAAACGCTCGGCATCAAGTGTGAATACCACGGGTTCTCGGAGATAACCTTAAAAACAAACGCCCCGTGTCACGGTAGGTGTGGCAAGCTAAAAAACCCTCACTGCTCAATGGCCGTAATTGCCGAGCATAAGCCTAAATTTAAAAGCTCTTCACCGGTCATGGTGACGTCTCCATATGAGTGAAATATTCTCAAGCGAGACGTTAAGCAAGATAAAAATCAATCACTCCATTTATGATTCATATATTAAACATTCAAGGTGACAATATATGTTTTAGAATCATTG
>NC_079170.1:34086155-34288655 GCF_947568905.1 Ostrea edulis
CATTTATTCCAAAGCGCTTTCGCTCTACGGCTCTTTAGTGGAATAAATGTGAAATCTTCAACATATCATTTTTTCCCTATACACTCAAGTTTATCTAGTGATCAAGCCCCTCGATAACTGGAACAATATATCCAGACGCATTGAGGCTTGCTTGTCAGATATAAGTGTGTGAATGAGCTCAAATATGTTAAAATTAAACCAGGACAAAACCAAGCTTATCGTGTTTGCGCCTCGACATCGAGTGAACGAACTAAAAGATTGTCATCTTTCGTTTGATGGATCCGTTGTGCATGGTGTTTCGTTTGTTAAAAACCTGGGTGTATTTTTTGACAGAACGCTAAGCATGAGAAAACAGGCAACTGCTATATCAAAGGCATGCTTTTTTTAGATCCAAAACATTGGACGCATAAGACCATTCATTACTGAAGACGCCTGCAGGACTTTGGTCAGTTCGCTAGTGACTTCGCGTTTAGACTATGGCAACGCCCTTTTCTATGGTGTTAATTCTGACATAGTGTCAAAGTTACAGCTTGTGCAGAATTCAGCAGCACGGCTAATTACCAGAACTAAGAAAAATGAGCACATAACACCAGTTTTAGTGAAACTCCATTGGCTTCCAGTACATTTCAGGGTTCAGTACAAACTGTTAATGTACACATTTAAAGCTCTCCACGGTCTTGCACCTGTCTACCTTGAAGAACTGGTCAGTCCATACAATCCATCAAGGTCTTTACGATCCGAAAACGCCATGCTTATTCAAACACCAAGAGTTAAGACCAATACGTATGGCGACAGAAGGTTTGACAAAGCAACCGCTACACTCTGGAATAACCTTCCAAGTTACATCCGCAACGAAAATTCTTTCGAACTTTTCAAGAAAAATTTAAAAACTTACTTCTTCAGACTTGCTTATCACGATTTTATGCAAGCCATTTCCAGTGACAGTATTAATATTCTTTTTTATGAAACCTTTTTGTATGTATTTTCTGTAGTTTAATCACGATTTTGTGTAAGGCAGTGCTAGAATTCATATTCTTTTAATGAAACGAATATTTCTTTTTACACTGTTTTAGATACGGTCAATTTTTAATTGTAGTTTATTGTTGTTTTAATGTAAAGCGCTTTGAGTAATTTTTTTATTATATAATGCGCTATATAAATGCTGTAAATAATAATAATGTCGGTTACTTCAGGACACCTTTCTATCAATTGTGTCAATGGTGACCATAGGTAACCCTTGCATGACAATTACATAAATGGGTGACCAGAGGAAATATTCACATAACCATTACATCAAAGGTAACCAGAGGTAACCTTATATGACATTTACATCAATGACTGACCGAAGGTACATGTATTATTCCATATGTGAGGTGAAGTCCGTAAGCTATAATAGAATCTTACTTGATTAATTAATGTTGTAAATTTAATTAAAAAACTACTTTTTGATAAACTATCCTGAAATAGCAAAAATGAGAGTACAGTGGCGGATACGCTTTGGCGGATCTAAGCCAGTTCTTTTTTTTCTTTTTTTTTCTATTGACAACTAAAGATGATACGATATGGAATAAATCCGTTGTTTATCGATGCTTGATTTTCATCTTACAGAAGAAATAAGTTTTGATAATTTTTTGATGAATAGAAACGATACAATACATCACTCTGAAATAACATAATTCAGAGTAAAGTGGCGGATGTAAGCCAGTTTTCTTTTCTTTTCTTTTTTAAATGACAACTCCAAACATGAAGTTATATTATGATGGACATAGAACCTCTCGTAGGCCTTTCTTAACTAGGATATACTTAAGAGATTCTTAGGAAAATGCTTAAGAATTGTAACATTACAGACCAATGGACGACGATATCAGTGACTTAAAGACCCAACTTTAAGTTAACGCCCTCAAATTTTATCTGTGTTGCGATCAATGATAAGCCGCTGGTCAATCAAACTTTTAACAATAGAGCCTAGGTTGATTGACGTTTGCAGAGACCGTGGTCTACAGCTACCTGAGAAAGATGTTTTGATAACAATCATGGCTAATGATGACCGGCAGTCTTCAGATCTCGAGGAAAGCCCCAGTATACCTGAGTGTTGATAGCATTGACTCGCACCTAGAATAGTTTAATTTCTAACGTCCCCTATACAATGCCATTTATCATCGTATTTTCTCTCTCCATCTTTATACATGTATTATAGATTAAACAATCAGAAATCAAACAATAATAATTAAAAAAAAAAAACATAAGTTATTGGAATATTTTCTATTAATGATTTATTGTGGCTTTATATTTATAAAAAGTTAAAAACATGAACAATTCTTTATTGGTGCAGCACATCAACATGTATAATGGTTATATTGTCCATGCGTAAAACTGTTACAGTAGTTTAAAAAATGCTTCTGTTTGAGATACCACATGGATTTTAAATTACACAATCAGAAATCAAACAATAGTAAAAAAGCATAAATAAGTTATTGAGATATTTCTATTTATAATTCATCACGGCTTTATATTTAGAGAGAGAGAGAGAGAGAGAGAGAGAGAGAGAGAGAGAGAGAGAGAGAAATGTGTAAAACTGTAGCAATAATATAGATGAAATAATATGGCATGGCAATAGTGTTGCATACGTATGACAATAATTACTCATTTAGTCAATGATTGAGAGTAAGGGAGAGAGAGAAGGGGGGTAGATTAGCTATGTGTCAGCTTCTGTTTGGGATACCATCGTTACACAAACACTACGTCCACAGAAACCCTAAAGAGGGAGAGAGGAGGGAGTGTAGACTTCGTGTCAGTTTCTGTTTGGGATGCCATCGTTACATAAATACTACGTCCACAGAAACCATAAAGAGAGAGAGAGAGGAGAGGGGTAGACTTCGTGTCAGCTTCTGTTTGGGATACCACCATTACGCAAACACTACAGCTACAGAAACCCTACAGACGGCCCATATTGAGGGGTATCTTGATCATTCTTCATTTGGTTGTACATGTACACAAATCTACTTGGATTTATTCATTCTCTCGAAACATGGATATTTTACCTACTACACCCACGACACCACGAACTCCCATGACACCAGGAAGTGCCCGGAAACGCCGGGTAATATTATATTTAGGAAATTATTTATATACGATATATAACAATTTAATTAGAAGTTTTAAAAAGCAAAGGTTTAGAAATGGGCTAAACCTGTCATTTGCAATACATAAATATGACCAAGTTTGAAGGTTTACGGGAAATAGAAATGCGGTATGCATGTAGGTAGAAATCTTAATTATTATTTTTTTTGCACAAATCAAGACACTAAGCATAATTTGTAATAACCTGAGAAATTTCCTGTGTATATCATAAAAATATACACAACAACCGATCTCTTGGCCAGATAAATTCCAGATAAATAACATTTACCATGGATAAGCTCCGCCCACATTCAGTGATCCGTGGAGTAACCGTACGATGTTTTTTTTTTTGGGGGGGGGGGGGTCTTTAAAACTTAAACCATTTTAATGCCTTATAAAATTGTATATAGATCATACAAGGTAATATTATTAAATTTTATTTTTAAAAGTAATTTTTTAATAAGACCATACGCACACACTGGAGAGAGGCCTGAGGAATGAAACCCCTACTACGCCCGTCTTAGAGATTACATCACTGCAAGACTCTAAAAATATGCATGATTTCAAATAATATCCTTATCACTTTTTAAAAAAAAATTACATGTAAATATACATCTATACAGAACGAGCAAGATAATTCAACTTTATATAGATTTTTTCATTTACATATCTGTATTCATTTTTGGATGGGGAATTAATTTTAACGTGAGTACAATCTATTGCTCCAAGAATGTTTGGAAAATGAGAAATTTCATATAAAACCTTTTTTTATTTGATTAAATTCTGTAACATCAAATGGCATATGTATACATTGTTTGGAAATTCCGACTAAGCAATTTGTAACATCATTGATATTATTTCCTGTGCTTTGTCTCGAAATATTGTGAATGTCTGCGATGATCTCTTCAAAACTTCCACTCACATAAAAGCGTAGAGCTGCCATTATTTGGAGAAACACTGGAAGTGAACATGACCTCATTATTGGCCGGTGAAGGTTGTTTTGAAACAAAGCACATATATTATGGATCATTGGCTGCGTGAGTTGGTAGTTACTCACGATGTTCTGCATACGGTCATCTAAGACCATCTAATCTAAGTGATCGTCATAATCTCTTAAGATGCGGTCACTTCGGATTTTCCTCCCTTGCACACACAGATAGGCGCGCGTGGCAGCCACATTTAAACATAGACAAAGTTAAGAATATCGTAAGTTTATCTTAGGACGGGTCTAATGATGTCTTAACTTTAGGAGAAATCTTAGGATATATCTTAGGTTAGGACGGATTCAATGGCCTCACGTAGGACTGAGATACATCCTAAGTTTATCTTAAGATATGTCTTAGTCCAATTTAATTAAAATTATACCTTTCATCTCTCTCTTCGTTTCTGTTTGTCGCTCGTTAAAGGATCTAACGCAACCCCGTCCAGGTCACGTTCTGGTCACCCTGTGTCATAACCCTTTCCTAATTAAAATTCAACCAATGAAAATGCGTGTTTTTTTATACAGTCGGTATAACCTTCAACATGGCGTCGTACGAAAATGTGATTCAGTTGTTTAATGTGGAAAAGTTAAAAGACCAGCAGAAAGGGATCCTATATTCCATTCTAAGAAAGCGGCACACGGTTGCTGTTCTGCCTACTGGGTATGGGAAGTCTCTACCATACCAGAGGTTCATTCCTATTATGAGAGAGAGACTTGGTGAAAACGAAGAGACACCCAAGGTGATTGTTTGTTGTCCTCTTGTGGCTTTGATGGAGGACCAAGTCAATCGTGTGAAGGGAGTAGCAGGCCTCAGAGTAAAGTACAAAGGTATTGAAGAGAGAATGCATTCAGTAAAGCAACAAGACACACAAAACAAGTTTTAATTACCGTAAAACTCATTTAGATTAATGATATGAATATACATGTAGCTAAATTTAATCTAACCGGTACATCGGAATATTTCAATAACCTGTAGGTGTGACAACTTTGAAGTAATCTTAACTCGTACTGCATGTATTGATAAGACGTTGTAGTGTAAAGTCGACAAATTATCTACTATTTGTCAGTTTGTAGCGATTCTTCTTAAAAATACATTTGATCCATTGAATACATTATTTAACAGGTAATTCTACAGAGGGGGATGAGAAAATCAAAGCTAGGGACGTTGACATCATTTTTGCCTCACCTGAAGCCCTTGTTGGAGACCCTCAGTGGCAATTTTCATATACAGAAGTTGAATGTTGGTTTGCTGGTTATAGATGAGTTTCATACAATAGCTACGTGGTAATTATTCTTTACTCCCTGTTTTACATCATTTCACTTGTACAAAAATGGTATCATTGATAGAAGCAAATTTTACCATTAGCTATGTGATATAGGAAGGGTGGTTTTTTTCTCTCTGCTTAATATACTGTAAGATATGACCTGTGTTTACAGTAAACAGTGTCATTCATTTTAATTTAACAATATTAATGGGGCATATATTCTTCTGGATTAACATTGAAACCCATAATGGGCACACCTTGCTTGTGAAATCTTCAGGTTGTCATGCATGTATACTGTAAATGTAGGTAAACTTGCATGAATGTGTATTGGATTGAAATTAATTTAAATAATAAAATACATGTAGTAAAAATACACACTGCTCATATTTTAGTATATTTAGTGGAGGACTGGATACTCTTTCATATAAACATAATAAATGGATGATGGATGATTTTACTGAATCATTTTTAGCAGTAATTGTTCTTTTGAACAGGGTTGGAGATGAAACCGATGAAGAGGAAGGTGTTTTTAGAAAATGGTTTCGTCATATTGGAGAATTTCGGTCATTGCATCCATCTGCCACCATATTAGCATTGAGTGAAACATGTACATAAAAGATAAAGAAAAATCATGTGAATTTTGTTTCAGTGTGTCCGGACAAACCAAACATTAAAATGTGTGTTAAGAAGATAGACCGTGACATTGCCTCGGCCATGTATTGGTTAGTATTTGCTGGTAATTCAAGTACTAACAGTTTGCCAAAAATTCTTATTTATTGTAAATCTATTGCAGATGTTGCTAATGTGTATCATTATTTGCACTCAGAACTAGACACAAAATGTCAAATAGAAATGTTTCATTCCGAAACTCCTGTTGAAAAAAGAAACACATTGTAGAAGAACTTTCAAAATCTGATAGTGAAGTGAAAGTAATTGTAGCTACATCAACATTAGGAATGGGCATAGATATTACATGTTGTTATTCGATTATTTTGTATGGTCCACCAACAAGCATTGTAGACTTTGTACAAGAATTGGGTAGGGTTGGTAGGGATAGTCAACCATCATGTGCCACTGTTTTATATAGTTATCAACAAGTTAGACATGTTGACAAAGAAGTTAAACTTTTTTTAGATAGTAAAGATTGTAGAAGGATGAATCTTTTATCCCATTTTTGTTAGAAGAGACAGAGTTAATGAACTGTATTCAAACCAATTCTCATCTTTGTTGTGATGTATGTGAGGTGAAGTGCGTGTGAGAAGGGCGGGTTAGAAACCTTACTAGATATCAATGAATGGGTGGATTGTGAGGATGCAGTGGAAGATAGATACACTGACACTGATTTGTATTATAATGAAGATGAATTATCAGATGATGGTTTTTATGCTTCATTAGATGATATAAATATTTAAAATCGTGTATTTTGCAGTTTTATTATAATTTCTATCATAAATTGATGTATATTTTATATAGTGAATTGATATGTTGTTGTGTAGTACACATGTAATGAATATATTATTTCATCATGTGAACTTTCCTGGTTGTTCCATGAATTCTCTCTGGAGCAGAACTTGCTAGAGTTGTATTTTAGTATAAGTACCATAACTAGATTTTGTGGTTAATTCACTAATGCATGTATACATACTTTGGATATTCTGTTACTGATCACATGATAGATAAACTTTGACAATGCTTTACACTGTAAATGTTACTATAAGTGAGCACGGCTCAATGGTGAAACCAACAACAGATACCGTTGTTTTCCTGCTTTTCCAGACTCTGCTTATTTTGGGATATCACAAAAAATTGTCAAATTTTTGTGCAATTGATTTGCTGGCATTTTTGTTTTTATTTTGACCAATAACATTTATAGGTCAAATATTAGATAATGTATATATGTACACATATTGCCCTCTTACATATGTACACATATTGTCCTGTTACAAAATGCAAGTCCAATTGCTTAAATATTTTTAATAAATGGGCATGTGTATTCTAATAATTTTGTTGTTATTTCCAAACAAAATGTACATGTTTCCATCTCATGTCAAAAGTCAGCAAACTTGGGTACCAGGTATTTCAAACACAGGACACACCACTGGTTGTTTCTCCTAACGTGGAATGCAATCTGAGGGAAGCAACCAAATCATGGCTGGTTTTTACTATTGAGGTCATTCAATTCAGAGTTCAGCAAATCCATCTTTTTTTTAAATAGCAGCCATGAGTTATCTGCTATTTTTGGCTAAAAGATATGTTTGTTTACTGTTGCATATGCCTGGCAGTTGGTAACATTTTTATGCATTGGATAAATATTATGAAACGACCATTTATACATGTACCAAGATTTAGAAAACGTTACCCTTTGAGCTTCAAGTTTATTATAGTTTTTTCCCCCCAAAAATACTTAAAATTTATCAAATATTTTCTGAAAAGGCCTTGAGGACGAACCAGACCGTATCAGTTAACAAACATTCATGTAATACTTTTTGAAATATGCATTCAGCTTGGCTAATGAGAAAATTTAATACATATATGTATAGAAAATTTAATACATATACATATATATACAGTACTGTGCTTGTGAAATATCCAAAAGGTAGTAAATTATATGTACATGTAAACTGTTATTTCATAAAACAAGAGGCAATTGGGTAAAATTCACCAACCCCCACTATCACACAATAATATGTTTGTTTGGCATTCATCTGAAATTTTAAAGTACAACATAAGCTGAGGTAGTATTTTTGCTGTTTACATTCAATGAAAGACAAATACATGTAATAATCACATTATCTAAAATTAACATTAATAATGTGGGGTTACATCTGGGATCAGTAAATAATACTGTTGTGGCATTAGTAATTTGGATTTCTTCGTCTACTAAATGGAACAGATGGTTTATGTCTCCTGCTCAACAAAGGCAAATTATGAAAGGTTTCATGAAAAGGGTCCCTATTACATGCCAAACTCTTGCAGCCCAGTTTTCGACCAGTCTTTAATTCCAAAGCCCCGATATCCTTCAACTCCTTCATTACTTTTTGTACATCAGACTTGTACTCCGGAAGTCTGTGGAAGCCTTTCGTCTTCTCACTTGACAAACAATGTCAAAATGGTTTGCAAAATTAATAAGATGTGGAAATTCCTTAGAATGAGATATACTGCTTGTTTTTGGTTTGATGACCTTTCACAAGTCCTTTGCTATCTCTGTTTAGCATTTCTAAGTACTCATTTAGGGCTAGATTGTTGTTTTTCCCTCCCTGAATGTTAATGCTTCTGTTATATATTAATCACCGACTTTGTTCACTGGATAGTGTTTCTTCGGTAAGAGTTGTTAGATGAACACATCCTATGGCATATCTAGTTTTGTTCGTTTTATTGAAGATTGGCAATTCATACTTTGCAGAGCGGACTGGCCTTACCCTATCTCCCATATCTATCGAAGTATCCAGATTTTTCAGCAAGCACACAAATTTGAAGATCAACATAATGTGGTTGTAGAGCTGATCCTCATTTTCTTGAGTACTTCTCCTAGAACCATTACTCAAACTTGTCACAGTATGTCGATGAAGTAGTTCCTCGTGGAATTTTACACTGTTCAGTTGGACAAAGGATTTTGGACAGAAGTGACAGTGAAATCGGTTATCATTTTCACTTGCTACAAAGTACTTCTCGGTATGTTCTGGATCATCAAGCACATTCCTGAGTGGTTCAAACATATCTTCTTTGTTTTCAAACCTGTACTTCTTTACAATCCTGCAGCATATTTCATTCAGCCAACAGATATTTTTTTCAACAGTCTTCTCTTGAAAATCACTTGGCAACCACTGATGTTCATCCTCTACATTCATTTCCTGCATGAACAATGAGCAACATATGGTATCAAATACTACATAGTATAGTAGTTTGTGTGCACGGAAAGAATGTTTCACTTTTCCTTTTACATTGCTTGCATTCAACAGAATTTTAAAATAGTACATTGTTCCTCTCTCTGCTGATGATTCTTGTTTAAAGGTTGACTTGCATATAGCCTAAAATGAAAAGAATTAAGTATAGTTTCTAACAATCAAAGCTGCTTTATTCCGATTAAGTATATAAAATATTTAAAAACAAAAGATATCTTATAGTGACACAAACAGGGTTATTCAATACAGGTATAATTTAATACATGTATAAGGAACACATGTAATTTGTTTCTATTCTACATCCCAAAATAAGAGATTTCTCAGGATGTCTGCAATATTCGAAAATAGTGACAAACATACAATCCTATTTCAAACAAGAGGCCCATGGGCCACATTGCTCACCTGAATCACCTTGGCCCATATCTGAAGACTTTCCATATATATTTGCATGTAAAACCTTATTCCCTATTATGGCCAAAACCTACCCCTGGAAGCCATGATTTTTGCAAACTTGAATCTACACTATGTCAAAAAGCTTTCATGTAAATGTCAACTTCTTTGGCCCAATGGTTCTTTAGAAGAAGATTTTTAAAGATTTTTCCTATATATTTGCATGCTAAACTTTGATCCCCCTTGTGGACCCATCCTACCCCCAGGGGCAATGATTTTAACAGACTTGAATCTGCATTATGTCAGAAAGCTTACATGTAAATATCAGCTTTTCTGGCTCAGTGGTTCTTGAGAAGATTTCCCCATGTATATTTGTATTTAAAAATTTGATCCCCTATTGTGGCCCCATCCAACCCCCGGGGGCCATGATTTTAACAAACTTGAATCTGCACTATGCCAGGAAGCTTTCATGTAAATTTCAGCTCTTCTAATCCAATGGTTCTTGAGAAGAATATTTTTGAATGATCCCACTCTATTTTTGCATTTTTGTGATTATCTCCCCTTTGAAAGGGACATGGCCCTTCATTTGAACAAACTTAAAAGCCCTTTACCCAAGGATGCTTTTGGCCAAGTTTGGTTGAAATTGGCCCAGTGATTCTGGAGAAGTCGAAAATGTAAAAACTTTACAGACAGACGACGGACAACAGGCGATCAAAATAGTTCAATTGAGCTTTCAGCTCAGGTGAACTAAACATGACATTCCCATTGTATTACACACCTCAAGAAAATTCATCATACGATGTCAATCTTCAATCTTTGATATAAAACCCTGTAGCTTTCCCTTAGAAGTCTCTGTATTTTCCATTGCTCGCTGTGCTCCTTCAACACGCTCATCTGTCAACCTGTCCCCTAAAAATAAAAGTCAAATATGAGGCCTTAACTAAGGATACCACAAATACGCGGTAATCTCTTTGCATGTAAACTTTTACTACACATACCTCCAAAGAAGACTTCATCAATTACTTCATCACCATCAAGGGGTACATATTTCTCTGTCAACAACTTCAACAGCTGGATCACCTCCTGATTCTTTGTCTCATTGCAGTCAAAAAGTCCCCAAAAGAAACTCAAGATAGACAGAAATCAGGTTAAATGTGCAGGCAGATGCAAGTATTTTAATTGCAAACTGAAATGGTGATCAAGGGTTGATGAAGACTATACCACCACCACATATGACTTTAAGTCAATGTTATAATACAACACTTTAAATCATCACATTTTCTTGATATCACAGATTTTCAAATGCTTATTGTTAATTGTGCAAATTGCCTTCTTCAAGCACAACCTTTTAGCTGGCCATAAAGGACAGAATACTTTAAAACAGGAAGATTCGGACCCTCCCCCCTCTCACCTGTTTTGTCTTCATGCCAACTGTATCACTGTGTTCATGCAGCAAATGCATGGGGTATATATCAACCATGGCTTTGCTGATCTGTTCTAAATTCTGGAGTATCTGGACGACTGATGTTGCTACCTGCAGAAAAGTTAATTCTTGAATTAAAATTTCTTGTTCTTTCAGGGATGGTATGTAATCACTGATAGAAAGTCTTCTATCTGCTTCAGGTCTAGGAGTAGGGATAATCCTATCAATGACTGCTATGATATGAAATAAATGCAAAGATGATGTCTTATTCTGACTGGTTCTATAAGAAAGCACAATGTTCTTATCTCAATTGTCTCTAATTAGCTGGTACTTCTGTTTATCTCTATTTGCCCATTTCTCTTTCAAACACAGTATCTCTCTATGAAGGTGATCTTCCCATGAAAAAAGTTTGTTCTCGGTGGAGCGTGGTGATGTACAGACACCTATGACTTTTCAACACTATACACGACCATTCCTCGCGATAAATTAAAGACTAGACTTTCTGACATCATAGACAGTTGCTTCTTCAACAAAAACGGAAAACGGAAATATTCATATCTACTGATCAGTCATTCAAAAACTTACTTTGTTAAACACCACTCTGATTCCACGCACAAGCACTCTGAAGTTGAAATAAAAAATATGCTAGAGTTCCTCATTGACAATATCTTCGTGGTCTTTGGTGATCAGGTCTTCCAACAGTCTGTTGGAATTCCCATGGGCACGAATTGTGCTCCTTTGTTAGCTGACCTGTTTTTATATTCATACGAAGCAGAATTTATTCAAAAACTTCTACGTGAGAAGAAAAATTCTCTCGCTGTGGCCTTCAATTCGACTTTTAGATATATCGATGACGTTTTGTCTATTAACAATGATAGCTTTTATTCATATGTCGATTTGATATATTCCTGTGAGCTCGAAATAAAGGACACCACAGAGTCGTCCATTTCTGCTTCATACTTAGATATTTTATTGAAAGTAGACATTAACGGCAAACTGACAACTCAACTGTATTACAAACGGGATGATTTCGGCTTCTCCATCGTCAACTTCCCACATTTATGTAGCAATATTCCATTATCACCCGCATATGGTGTTTATATATCTCAACTGATTCGATATGCAAGAGCTTGTTCTGCGTATAGTCAGTTTTTAAATCGAGGTAAGCTACTGACAAACAAGTTGATGGTACAGGGATTTCAACAGTCTCGATTGAAGTCAGCATTTCGTAAATTCTATGGTCGTTATAACGATCTACTTCGTCAGTACAACCTCGCATTGGGTCAAATGCTGTCTGACGTGTTTCATACCGATTGTTAAGCCGTTCTTGGCACACTGATTTTGACTGCGGATAACTCCGTTTACCTGATCAGGATATAGGGCTCACGGTGGGTGTGACCGGTCAACAGGGGATGCTTACTCCTCCTAGACACCTGATCCCACCTCTGGTGTTTCCAGGGGTCCGTGTTTGTCCAACTATCTATTTTGTATTGCTTATAGGAGTTATGAGATTGATCACTGTTCGTTATCTTCACCTTACACCTATCTTCGCAAGTCTCTCAATATCCTAAAATTAGCCTTATACAGTTTTATAATCTATAACATCTTTGGAAACAGTCAACAAGAGCCCTACAGAATACAAATAAGAAAAATGCTGATAGATTTACAGAACTGATGTTTGTTCAACTATTATGACATTTTGATTTCTGTACACTGCTTTACAGATTTGTTTTATGACTTCATCCCTGATAAATGCTGATTTTTCCCCACTAGGATAATGCACCATCAACTACAAATGACAAAAGTTTGAATTCAATTCCTAACTTTTTGAAGTACAGTACACGACACGAGTTTTATACACCCCACCGTGGAAAGACCACGGTGGAAAATCCACGGAGATACACCGTGTCCTCCGTATTCCACGGTGTGTGTTATTTGCGAATACTCACAGCTGCTAAGAGCTTTGTTCTGGCCACGGGCGCCTTGCGGGAGATGTGAAAATGTGCCGAAGGCCAAATAATTAAGATAAAGGTGGAATTTTAAGAAAAGAAAAAATGTCAATACCCCCCCCCTGATACTTATATTGTTTTTCAGCATATTGAGCCGATTCCAACGATACCAAACACTTTATATTATGTTTTTAAGAAAACCTGGTTTTGACTTTTTTTCTTTTAGTCTTCTTTCTTCATTAAAATATTCTTAAATTCTATGTTTAAATAATACGTACTTGCAGGCAATTCCTGTTTTGAATGCGAATTAGTATATTCAGTAAATGAAAAACACACATGTACAACATGTGATAGGGATATTTAATAATCACCGATGTGCTCTCTCTCTCTCTCTCTCTCTCTCTCTCTCTCTCTCTCTCTGTGACAAATGCGCTGTTTAAAATATTACCTCCATCATATTGTGTTAATATGCATCTTGACAAATATAACTTGATCCAATATAGAAATTAGAGCATTGTCGATGATTAACAAATTGGAATTAATTTATTACGTAATTAATAGAAGCAAAAATACAAACCATCGAATTATTTATTTTTAAAATCCCGATTTAATTACATTTGACCGAGATTTATGTTCGATGTACTTTGATAGAGGTTTTCATTAAAAAAAATGTTCATCGGGAGTGTCTGGATAATGCAATGATTTTTGTATAATAAGTATATACCATGCAAATTCCTAGGGTCTTTCTCACAGTATAACTAAATTACGGTTAGCTAGTTTGGGTTTTGACTTCTCATGAAAAGTGTGAAATATATTGGGTCGGCGCGATATCAGATCTAGTCTAAGATCACGGGTATCTTACGCCGACCCAATATATTTCACACTTTCCGCAAGAAGCTAAGCACTTCTGTTGATTTCAAATACACGGATTAGCTGACCCCCATTGTTCTACTGAGGCGAAAACCCCTTCGAATTTGCATGGAATGTACAAGTTATACACAGGTCATTGTTATTGTCATACATCATAGTACCGCTAACCCGACAAACATTTTTTTTTTATTTTGAATAAGTTATTGAATGACGAAGTATGACCAAACTGCAGATTGAACTTTATAGAGCCCCGTGCTAACATTACTTATATTTTTCAATGTATCAGAAGGGGTATGTTGCCGGTTAAGTTGTGTAAATTTCTTGACAAGCAATAAAATAACAACAATCAAAGTACTGAAGGTACTGAAACGAGGTGACGTTTGGCAGTGACTTCAGCATGTCTTTGGACAAGAGGCATCATTTCTACATTTGCCATTGAAACTACATACAATTCAAAAGCTGCACCCTCTTCACGCCCAAAGAGCTTTCTCAAAAGAGCTTGTAAATTTGAAAAACCACTGACTGTCAACAAAACAGAGCAACCGTCTGCCTTAAGATTTGCGTTTGCATCACGTGCATGTGGATCGAAAACATGGAACAGATTGCCTGAGCAGAATACAGCAACAGAACTGCCATTGCATATAAATATACCTCCATCTTTGGTATTTGCAAAGCATAAATTCAGTGCTGTAGCAAGAGAGAGGAAAGGGCCGTTATCTTTAAAAGTGGATTGTATTTCCCCTGCATAAACTGGTAAAGCAGACACATGAAGCAACTGATTTTGAATGCAAACATTTTTGGGCAAGTCCTCTGGGTTAAGATGTTCATGTGGACAGGCCTGTCTTGCATGCTTGTATAAAACATCACCTTTTTCGAGAACAAAATGAATATCATTCGCATCCCAATCTCCAAACAATTTTTGGTTAACTGCATTAAATGCAATGCACACAAGTGAATTTGCTACACATTGTTTACCTCTGCTATATTCTGAGAAAGTTTCTGACCCTTGATGAAAGTTGGCAGACACGCATTTCAAAATTATGGGATCTTTTCTTACATTGTGACTTTTTTTGACAGATTTTGGGCTCTCCCTTTGATGAGTATCAAAATCATGATTTTTTTCTTTTTTTGCTACCCTTCATATCTGATGACGACAACAACTGTCAACTCTTGAAATGACTCATTCAATTCTTGAGTCAAAGTTAAACCAGTCCAAGAAAATTTCCACTCTTGAAATATCAACTCTTGAAAACAAGTGTCAACTCTTGAGATAATTCATTCAACTCTTGAGATAAATCATATTTCGTGACAAAGAAATGTAAACTTGATTTCCAATATATTACTTCCAATGGAGTTCTTTTCTTGAATAAAAAATATATTCACAAAAACATGTTCATTTATATTTCTTAATTAATGTTTACAGTTATCTGACTTGACCATGAAAGAGCGCGGGAAATGGCGCTCGGCCCTTTTGATCGAAGATTACATGTTTACACCCAGATTTAGCATTAAAATCTCAAAAAATGCGTCCAAAAGAAATATTTTGGTAAAATTGTACGAAATTAACACATTGAGTTTCAGATAATTACCTTGAGTTAATGTTGGCAAGAATATATCAGTTCTCTCAGGCAAGACGTTTTCTCCTTGTTGATAAACAGGATAGCGTGGCGCGTATGGATACAGAGAAATAGTGCTGAGTTTAATATTAAAATTCTAATTACACACAATTTCTGCTTGATAAATACAACAGATCACATACAAGGAAGACTTCTTCAATCTGACATAAAACAGAATTTATATATAACAGTTTAATAAAAATGGAACATAGTATCAATGTGAACTATTTTTTGATAGGCGATAAATCGGCTAATTAACATAATTTTCAGACATAAGAGGAGACAGCTGTTTACCCAGAATTCCTAGAGAAAAATAGACCATGTTTTCCCCGTCTATATGTGAAAATGCGAATGAATACAGAAGCAATGCAAATCGTTTCCTACAGTCCAATTCTGTTTTTCTAAGATCGTGGAATAAAATGTTGGCAAACGACAAATAATTTTGATCTTGTTTACAAACCTAAACACTAATTCGCGATTCCTTTTGATGTGTGGACTTTGTTTCATATCGAAGGGATAAAAATTGCGATTTCATACATTCTTATTTAACTCGCTTATCGTAGAGGGTAAACATATGGATCCTATATCAATCTCAAAGTGAATTGTGACAGCTTTTACATTGCATTAGCATATGTGACAACAAATTTCTTATATTAAAAATCAAAGTGATTTCGCAAATGGTAGTGATTAAAACAGGGCGCCATTGAAGCTGGGGTCTGACATACGAGGCTGACTTACGTCACCTCGAAAAATAGTGCTTAAATTGTCCGATTACGAAAACCTTTCAAGTTTTCAAAGTACACCCTCTCCGATTCTACGTGCTTGTAATCAATATTTAAGGATGTAAATCCTCGGTGTCAAATGCAACTAGTTCATGAAAAAAAAACTAATATAAATATAAACAGAAATGACTTAACGATTATTTGCTTTTATTCTTATACGCTATCGATTATTAAAATCTTTAATTTAATCTTTAGATGCATTAGATAATGAAAGCAAGAGAGATAGAGAGAGAGCATTGGTAATCATTAATTATAATATTCATGAATGTATGCAGATACGGGAAGTTTAATACGTTCAGTATAACTTCTTTCTGATTAATTATCCATCCCCTTTCATTCTGATATTTTTTTTTTATTTCCCATTTTGTTTTCTTTACATGTTAAATTTTCCGGCTGGTCCGGGTTAGGACTAATGAATGAGTCCCCCCCCCCCCCTTCTAAAACGATGTTACGTGCTTAGTTGTCTATCTCCCTCTCAGTCAAAAATAAAATAAATACATGCTATATATACTGCAACATCATTGGATTTACTGGATAATTCTCCGATTGCACCTTCATAATACATGTTAATGCAAGTGGACTATCTAGGCTTTTTTTTTCATCTTCGTTAGCCGAGATTATTCGTGCACGAAGGCACAGTTGACTCAAAACCCATTGCTAACGGAGATTAGATGAATTTTACCCCCGTATTATGTTATAACTGACCACAACCTAGTACGTTTGTTTTACAACTTTCATTCAGAAGACGCGCAAGTTATTGAGTTACTGAATAAACGAGAAAACGTCTGCATTTTTATTTCAATCGTTGTCAACTCTTTACTTTGTGATATTTCAAGACTACATGTACTCAATTCAATTTATTGGATCTCATCACTATTATGCAATGGTATACAAAAATATAAAGACAAAAAGCTGTTATATATACATTTAGTAAATAATACATGCGTGTAATAAAGTATTTATCAAGTTAGAAAAAAAACCTTAAAAAATACGTGTTATTATTAATGTGAAGGCATTCTAATGAAATTTTCTTAATGAAAGTACGGAGTTTTCTAAAGGTTTGTTTAAAAGTAAAGATAGTTTTAATATTTATTTGTTTAAGTGATAAAAATTTGATTCTTTGCTCACATTGCTTCACAGTTGGGTACATAATGAAATTCATATCCAATGTAAACACGTACATGTATATAGCTGACCTTAATCACATATTCCTAATTACAATGAAAACTTTACGTAAAAATAATCTATTGCTTATGGTACACATTTCTTTGAACTGCTGTTTATGAAATTGAAATTACTGGCATGTGATTGTCGTTGTTCATGACCCTTCTTTTATTTGGTGAAATTGTGCTGCACGTGCCGTGAAACAATGTACCGACGAGTGGTAGGAATAACACAGGTGTTTATATACAGGATGTCGAGAATTTGGGCGTTTCATAAAAAGGTGTGAACGTCTGCAGGGAAGTCTACATACGGATATGAACCGAAAACACCAACGTATCATTAAACAACAATTACAAGAATTGAATGATTTATAGCTAATTTCTAAATAAGTAATGGGGTGAGGGCATGTATGCTGGCCAAGCGAAAAGGTTTTCTGGGTGAATCATTTCGGAAATTATTTCTTTGTTTTATCACACGGAGGTACACGGTGGCATCGACGGAGGTACAGGTGACATCCACGAAGATGCGCGGTGGCATCGCTCGCGCGGAAAAATAGGACTTCAAAGGTGCCGACAATTTTAAAAGTCCACCGTGTTTGGGGCAAATTTGTTCCACCGCGTTGCGTGGAACACGCATAAAACTCGTGTCGTGTACTGTATAAGACAATTTGTTCTGCACCATTAAATTTCTACATATGTATCATATGAAGCATGTTTTTAAAAAAAGTTAAATAAAAAATACTCAAGTATTCCTTTTATTTTTACCTTTCTTTATGGTTCATGGAAACTATAGTTTCAATGTGAAGCTCAAAAAAGTATATGATACAATTTTCCCGTAACTTAAATTTTATAACAATTAAGTAACTAAACACAAACATCACTCAAAAAGGCCATTATAAAAGATTTTCCTTATTAAGTGATTAGAATTTGATGTCTCAAATTATTTACTAGGATTTGATTATGAGATTACAATCCGACATGCTTCTCAAAAATCTGCTTGGTAGAAATGTAGAAATTGTTTTTCATTCATGCATTAAAAGATTATAATAGCCTCTTTGAAATCAAGATACTGATCAAATAAAATTCAAACAAAACACAAAACAAGAGTTATACAACCATAGAATGCATTTGGCTATGCAAAATTTGGTAAATAACACTGAGTGAGAAAATTGGCTTATATCTCAATGCAAACAAAAGTTCAACACAAACAATAACACAATTTACCTATGTGTCATAATCAAACGTTTGTTTTTGAAAATCAACACTTCTTAAGAAATTGGGGGAGGGGTGAAATCAGCAATAAATTGTTAAGGCAGTTGATAGATATATGCTTGTTTGCTCAAATTTACCATTATTCATTGAATAATATCCACACATCTATACTCAATTATACTAATTCGTAATTTATGTTGAATAAGCCCAGTGCAACACAGCCATTATCTAGAACTATATCTAAAAACCAACCTATAACCAGAAACTTTGGTAGCAAAAAAATCTTTAAACCAAACTTAAAACCAACATTGAGCAACATTTGGAACCTTGACTTCTACATATGCAGAAGTACTGGTATCTGTGTTTCCATTTTCCGTAACCTTGCTAAAGCCAAGAGATCTTCTAGCAGTTTTGGTCACTTGATCAGATGACCCTATAGCTGATATTATCAAACATATACACATGGTAAGTTATCCAATGATGTAACCCTATACTTCTTTTACCAGTCTTTTGTAAATACACCGTGGTTATGTACAGAATTATGTTATTAATTCAATTAACTATTTTAAGTTTGTACCACATGCACATACCAGTATTCAAGTCTTTATCAGCAAGCACCCCTGTACATTGTGGACCTTCTCCTTGAATCTAAATAGATAACATAAATTAAGATATTGCTTGCATTTGCCTCTAAAGGGCTACATTCTGTGGTTTATACAATCACTGAATTGATATGAAGGTTTATCTAAAACTCATTAGACAATGCACCATGTATTTCATCTCTATATATAGTTTATTGTTACTACATGTACATGCAAAACTTCTTACCTCTACAATCTCTGAAAATTCCCAGAATGAGATGCTATCTTTACATTGTGATGACTCTGAAAAGTTATTTCATTATAAACATCCTTATATTTCAGCAATTCTATCTAATTTTAAACCTTTACTATTTATCTTTTTTTAAATCCAACATTGCCTAATAATAGCACCTATTTTTGTCTTCTGTCATCAAGTTTTATCCAAGATTTACCAGTAACTTTTGCATCTGAAAATAAAATATCAGAAAGAAACTAACAATCTTTCAATTAAGAAAATATTTATCTCATATCTATTCAATGAAACCTGAAATAATACATTACATATTCATGGTCAAATAACTATTCCTGATTCTTACAATGAAATAATTAGGGGGGAAATGTATCAATTTTCATAATACCTTCAGGCTTTGGCAATAGGGGTCTGAACTGACATGTAGTTACATATCTTAGGGAGTCTCATGGGTCTGTACAGCCTCGTTTGACAGGTGAACGGACTTGGCTTCCGGAAGAGATGCCTGACAGTGTATAGTAAATAATGTATTATTCTGCTTCATACTTAGATATTTTATTGAAAGTAGACATTAACGGCAAACTAACAACTCAACTGTATGACAAACGGGATGATTTCGGCTTCTCCATCGTCAACTTCCCACATTTATGTAGCAATATTCCATTATCACCTGCATATGGTGTTTATATATCTCAACTGATTCGATATGCAAGAGCTTGTTCTGCGTATAGTCAGTTTTTAAATCGAGGTAAGCTACTGACAAACAAATTGATGGTACAGGGATTTCAACAGTCTCGATTGAAGTCAGCATTTCGCAAATTCTATGGTCGTTATAACGATCTAGTTCGTCAATACAACCTCGCATTGGGTCAAATGCTGTCTGACGTGTTTCATACCGATTGTTAAGCCGTTCTTGGCACACTGTTTTTGACTGCGGATAACTCCGTTTACCTGATCAGGATATAGGGCTCACGGCGGGTGTGACCGGTCAACAGGGGATGCTTACTCCTCCTAGGCACCTGATCCCACCTCTGGTGTTTCCAGGGGTCCGTGTTTGCCCAACTATCTATTTTGTATTGCTTATAGGAGTTACGAGATTGATCACTGTTCGTTATCTTCACCTTGCATTGATGCATTTATATACATTTATTACTTGTGATCAGTGTATCAAGAGCAAACAAGGGTTTCATTCTTCAATATTCTATGCCAGGGCTGTCACATCATATTTTGGTATTGGGGCAGAGGCCGTTAAAATGAAAATTAGTGAATTGGGAAAGGGGTTGTTCAGGGGCCAAAATTGACAACAATAAAGGACACTGAATGCTGATTTAAGGACAGGACACCATTTGTAATTAGATATACATAATTAGATTCTGAACCCATCTGCAGTCGTTTGTACATGAGTGATAATATAAATAGCACATCTTAAATAAATTATGAGAGAATCATTTTTGAATTAACTCGTATTCAAATTGAACATTTAAAACTGTTTATGAGCTTTAGCATGAATGTGATCAGGTCTAGTACAATAACTACCTTTAGGTAAGCAGCTTGAATTACATACATAGCTTTATTTACCTACTTGAGGTAGTTTTATTTAGCTACTAAATCATACTTACTTCTTCAATTATCATTTTTTTCATCGAGTGCAAATAATCGCACTTTCATACAGTAATAGTTTTCAACTTTGAACTGAGACCAACGATCTGACTCGTGGATAGAAAATTTAATTCGATATTCATCTGATATTTTCGATGTTCTAATTTTATTTCCGTGACAATAGAAGCCTCTGTTACGATTAGCTTTTTGTAATAATTAACAGTTACTGCATGATTTGTACAAACACGTGAATAAACACAAAATAGTTTTTATTGTGGTTGAAGATGTTGAAAGTAAGTAATAAGTAGAAAACTGTCCAATATGTCAGATATCGAATGGTCCGGGACTGTTCTGGGAGGTTTGCGCCTTGCAACCTAAAACAGTTTTACCGAAATTAGGTTGTACATTACTTGACAATGTCCAAGATATCAGACGATATACATGTAGCAGTTTTTCTATTTGCCATTCCAGTGGCGGATTCAGGGGGGATTCCGGGGTCGGACCCCCTTCCCCCTCCTTTCATCAGACAATTTGCTAAAAAGGGGTAAAAATCACCCATTTTGAGGATGCCCTCCTTTGAAAACCAAAATTGTTTGACGAGAAGAAACGACGTGTATTAATAAAGTTGCCCTTAAATTGTCGCACTGGATAAAAACTACAATTAGAAACGCATTCGCTATACTGATTTTCAAATTTTGAAAATATGAAAGATCGTTCATTTTGTCTTTGGTCAACTATCGGCATGACGGATTACAATTACATTCGTAAAATCATTATCTTATTTTCAATATGGAGAGAAATCATTTATGTTACCTAATAAACATTTAATTTGGAGTTCCAAGTGACTTCCTAACAATCAAGTGTTATTTACTGTATATGATGTCAATAAATATAACATAACAAATGCATTTAAATTAAAGATATCGTTCATTCCATTCAAGTGCGCAACAATTCAAACGAGTATCAGCGGTTTATTAACAGTATTATACTATGTATCATTTATTGAAAAAAAAAGTAAAATTATGGAGAGGACATTCAATATTCTGTTGTTGGATATAAAAGTCATATCACGAGTGAGATAATATTCTTTTCATTATTTTCACAACTGTGAAGCCATAAAAAATAATGGAGAAATTTCCATAAATACGCATAATCAATTGAAAATATCAAGTTTTTGTATGCCTTTAATGTTTTCGATGTTACCTTTTCAAATGCTTGAATTATGTTTCTTGTGGGAAAAGTTGTATATCTAACAATTAGGTTATATTGGGCCTAAAATTTACACGTCTTTAGTTCTGTGTATTAACGTGAATTGACAAAATTCATTCACGAGTGTCGATCATAAATTTCTACATTATATTATGTTTGGAATGTGTAAATGTAAAATCCAGAATCAGCTATCTGAGTGGATAGACAGAGAGTGTCACCTTGAGCTGTTGTACAAGATTAGTGTACACGGGGGAACGGCTGATAAGTTCCACGAGTTGTGTGACGACAAGGGTCCCACGGTGACCATCTTCTACAACACAGACAACAACGTGTACGGGGGATACACGTCACTGAGCTGGAAGAGTGAAGGAAGCTGGTGTACGGACAAACTGTCATTTCTGTTCAAGCTGTATACCAATAAAATATGGGAACCCAGAAAGTTTACATTATCAAAGACAAACACAGACATGAACGTTTTATTTGATAGTAGGTACGGCCCAAAGTTTGAGAATTTGAAATCTTTTAATACATCTGTTGACAAAACTTCCGGTTATTACTCACTGAGTAAAGGCGGTCTGTTCGGTGGAAGTTATTATGACATGGGAGGAGAGAACGCACAGTCTGTAGCCAACGGACACAACAACGTCACAGATCTAGAGGTGTATCTGGTCAAAGGTAAATGTCCACATATATAAGCATTATAAAAAAAAACCATATAAAACATAGAAATGGATTGGATCAAAGATAAACATCCATATTCATTTATTATGTCTTTACTGGGTTTTAAATGCATTGCTTTGATAATGCGTGTTTGTTACATGTACATGTACCTTGTTGCATTTAATCCTGTTGTAAATTATAGATAAAACTCTTAGAACGCAAATGTCCATATTCATTTATTACGTCTTTATTGTGTTTTAAATCAGTGAATGTTACTTCTAATTACTTCTACTTTTAATTCTATTGTACAGAAATTGAAACAATAGTCTGGAAATCGTTAATAGTTTTGTTTTTTTCACATGGCTGAACAAACCCTTAAAACTCTATATTTCCGTCGCATGTTATACAGGCTATTTCCTTATATTATGTTATAAGTAACCTTTATCTATACAGATGGCCCGGAGGAGTCTATAACGGTCCCATGGAGAGACCCGCCGGGATGGAAATCACAGGTACCAAATTTTATGTTTAATTCGTATCGTTTTATTGCCAAGAACCGTACAGTTCATAGGTTTAACGTATATTCAGAAAATAAGTACCTTAATATGTTAACATATAAAGCATGACATAGTACAGATGACTGTGCGGAATAGTAACATTGCAACATTACATTTTTTACAATTGATAATATGTTGATTAGTCACGGCATTCATTATTATTGTCGGTGACCCTTTACGACCTGATATTGATTTTAAGGGAGATTTTAATTGGTTTCTCTGTCCATTTAGTTGTCCATTTATCTCTTAATTTCCACAACGTTGGTCTTTGTAATAGCTTTTGAACTGTACAGGACATCTCTATACTTGAGATACTGATAATTACGGAAGCCGTTTAGTACCAAGGGGAAAACATTATCTTTTGGCCACCATCTGTAATCAGTTAACAGTATATAATGGTCCACTAAGCACAAATGATGAACGTGAACACGAACGTCAGACTTTATTTTTGTATGGGGTTGACCTATATGTACTATGACAAATTGACTTTATTTTTGTATGGGTTTGACCTATATGTACTATGACAAATTGACTTTATTTTTGTATGGGGTTGACCTATATGTACTATGACACATTGTGTTCTCTGGCTATTATCCACCTTTTGTTATTAATTCAAGACTGCTTAAGCGAAATTAAGAGTACGTACACTTGCAGTATACAAATGTATCAAAATATGGGTGGTGATTACGTTGCGGCCGCCTGGAATGTATTTGGTGATTGCCAGATAATTATGTGGCGATCATCAGGAACTGATTTGGCGGCCACAATATATTTTTCCCTCACCTGGCACTAATTAATCGACTTTCGTTGAAATCCAACATCGAAGTTGGATAATTTGTAATGGCCATTAGTTCAGGAAGCTCTATGTCAAATTTGCCAAAATTTAACGTTGCCACACTACACTGTTTAAGTTTCACGAACAAATCTTGGCATTTGATAAGATAAGACAGAAAATAGTTTGGAATAACATTTTCAACAGAATATGAAATGTGTTTAACTCTCTGCGTAATAAGTCGACTTTAAACATATCAGTCAATATTTCTATTCTTACCACAGGATATTAAGACCATTCCAGAATAAGGGACTAGTAATAGAGGAACTTGAACGAGTACTTAGGACACATAACATTTATGAAATGTGTTGCCGAATTTCATATTTCCCGAGCCTTGCCGAGGGGAATTTCTAAACCCGATAACGAATTTTATAAATTCCATGTGCCATAAGCACGAGAGTAAGATTCTATTTATCACACATCTATCAATAAACGCGTGTTTTAGTTACTTTCGATTTCACGTTTCTCTGGTTTTTATTTCGCCTTCAGTCTCTTTGCATCGTCTGAAAATGTCTTGAGCGCAAGAAATAAAATGTAAAGCTGAAGATAACGATCAGTGATCGATTTCATAGCTCCTGGAAGGAATGCAAAATTAAGAGTTGGGCAACACAGAGCGCTAGATATACTAGAGGTAGGATCAGGTGCCTAGGAGTAGTAATCATGCCTTGTTGACTGGTCACACCTGCCGTGAACCCTTTATCTTGATTAGGTAAAAGGAGTAATCCATAGTCAAAAATGGCAATGACACGTTGTATTTGGCTAACTAGATTGTTATACCAATCATAGAATTTGCGAAATGCTAACTTTAAACGAGACTGTTGAAACCCCTGCATCATCAGTTTGTTTGCCAGTAGCCTGTCTCAATTAACACGTCGACGTGATAGCTTAATTGAAATTTTGATCTTGAAACTTTAATTGTGACCTCGGCTTTTGCGGTCTCATCCGTAGAATCGCCCCCATTTAGTCGCCTCTGACGACAAGCAATGGGTGCTGAGGATATAAACGAGTAGGTGAATTACATATAATAAATATATATCTACTACTGTTATTTTCAGACACTTATGGAACTGAAGGACTACGTCATTGACTACCGACCTCCGGAGGAAATGGAGGCACCGGAAGCAAATGTGTTACTCGTTGGACAAATTGGCGCTGGAAAATCAAGTCTGTTAAACACTATGAACTCCATCTTTAAAGGAGAAATGACGTCACGGGCCTGGACGGGGAGCTCCGAGAACAGCCTGACTACAAGTGTACTTATAATGGTTTTACTTGGGTGTAATATTCATTATTTATTAATTCTTATATGTGATACGTTGATAAACGTATATAATATACCGTATACATGTATCCATATTCACATTGCAAAGGCTTCATGAAATAAGTAAATAAGTCAAGGTCAGATTAAAATAGATAGATAGATAGATAGATAGATAATAGATAGATTTATCTTACTTTACAGTTCAACAAGTTCCGAATTCGCGATCCTTCCACGCGGAAGTTTTTAAACTTCAGACTGTGTGACACGCGGGGACTAGAAGAGAACATGTGTATGAAAAACGAGGACATGGCCTTAATTCTGGATGGTCACATTCCACACAACTACACGGTACGAATGTTTACATTTTCCAAAGTTTTTATGACAAGCGGTAATTGTAGTAAGGCCGAAAGCCGAAAGTCCCGGATAACGATTTTTGCTTGATTTCTCTCTTAATAGTAGATAGAATGACATCAAGCTGTTTGCGATAACTGTTTGTGACCTAACAAACAAGAATCATATGACTTTTTCTGGGAATACCACAAAGAAGGTACTGAACCAGAGTTTTCATATACCAAAAAATAGTAAATCTAGTACGTTTTATAAATGCCGAAACCTGAACACGGTCGCTAATCATGCGATCTACCGAAAGTCCGCGTTTTAGCATTAAATATAGACAATATTAAATCAGACCAAGTTCTAGAAATCTGTAACTTGAATAAATCGCACTTGCATACATGAGACATTTATATGCGTAATTTATTGTGTCACCCTACATATTATTTGTAATTATACATGTGTAGTACACGCATTCTTTTGCAATACTTCAATCCACTTCGATATACGCCATAAATAGTGTGCTTCTTTTTAAACTTCGGTTGTTGAAGCATATTGGCTCTTGAATTAATAGAATATTTTATTATTCAATTATTATTTAGATGCTGTGTACTGTAGGCTGTGAATGCATACAAAGTGTAATTTAAAGTAGCCCCATGTAATTTATCGAAGAGAAACGACAACTTTCAACATTATCATTTCAATATCAAGACAATTAAAGACTGTATTATCATAATTCCTTATTCTTTTTTAATCAAAATAATAAAATATTGTAAAAGCACACTTTTTGGGTTACATTATTTACTTTAGGGAATATAGTTTCTTTATTTTCGGAGTATAGATTTTTATTCAAAATGGCATGGCTCTTCGGTGAATGGGAAACCTTCGCGTGGCCAGAGCTGGGCAACGGAATCAATGATTAATTTTAATCATTACACATTACCGACAGATATTCTCAACTATCGTTTCACATGTACGCATACGCTGTTTAGGTACGAATTTACCAAACTAAGGGGACCTACTTGTTCCGATTAAACCAATATCACGATCACAAAATACAGAAGTTTTTATTATTCTGTGTTGTGGAAATAATCATAGAAACATAAAATATAACCTTTTAAAATATTTTTGCATGAATTAGATTACTAGAACCCAGTATTTACAAAAGGGCTGTGGAAATTGGTCAGTGTCCTCGACCGTGTTTGGGTTATAAAACGTACTAGATTTACCGCTTTTTGGCAAGTGAAAACTCTGGTTTGGTACGTTTGTAGAGGAATTCTAAGAGAAAGTTTATATTTTTTATGTACTTAGGTTACAAACAGTAACCTCCCGCAAATTGTATGTTATTACATTCTGCATTAAGAGAGAAATCTCGAAAAAAAAATCGCTATCCGGGACTTTCGGGTTTCGGTCGTACTACATTTACCGCTTACCAGTTCTTATATATTTATCAATTGTAATGATAACCATTTGCTCATGAGCACGCTGCATTAGCAAACAATACGCCTATTTTTCGACAGAAATGAAAGTATAATATGAATATAAGAAACCAATTTCGAAGTTTCACCGCCAGCATACTTTTCATGCAGCGTTAATGCTAACGCACTCATACTCTTGCATTAAAATGCCTGATGTCTTTGTCTTGGATTTATTGATTGTATTTTGCTTAACGTCTCGCTTTTTATCTCATATTGAGACGTCACCAAGACCGGTGAAGGGCTTCAGATTTAGGCCTATGCTCGGCGCTTACGGCCATTGAGCAGTGAGGGTTCTGTGACACGGGTCATCCGTTTTAAGGTCATCTCCGAGGACCCCTGACATTCACACCTAATGCTGAGCGTTTGGCGATGGAACTCTCACTACCTGTTTTGACGACTTAGGTCTGTCGCGGCCGGGATTCGAGTCCTGACCTTCCGCATGCGGGGCGAACGCTCTAATAGACCATGGGCCAGTAACACATTACCCCCCCCCCCCTCTAGGAATTTTTCTACACTATGATTTTTTGAAAGTGTGTATAAAATAAAGGTAAATGAAGGTTGTTTGATAAATTTATGTTGGGGCGTTTTCAAGATATGGCCATTTGAATTTATAGAATTTTTGGCAAATTCAACATGGCTGTTACGGTGTTCCATACCGCATTAAAGACGACACATTGTAAACACAAACAATGGGATAGGGACTTCCCAGAGAGGACATTTGTGAGAAATAAGTATAGAAAATAGAAGACAGTGTATTAAGGAAAGTGAAACATATTTTTAAATGTCTACAAATTCATGTCTCACGAAATTATACAGTGTATACTACATTCCCAAAATAACATATACCTATTAACATGTTCAATACTAAATATAATAAACAGTATGAAAAACTGTTCATTCCTAGATACTATAATCCATAGACCCTATCTTTATATGATATATATACAATCTTGAGTTAGTAAATATAATTTTCAACATAAAAATCGTTGTCCACATTTCCATGTCTCACACGATATATCTAATGTATGGAAGCCCATAAATGTGTATAATCAATAAAAAGAAAGCACATGGATTACTTTTGAGTATACAATGCAAAAATGGGGGAAACCCTGATAAATAATGCCTCGAGTATTGAGAATATGACATATTACAAACAATAAACTAATTTATGAATAATTTAGATTAATGAATTGTATTAATCTACAATTGTAAAATAGATAAATTTATTGTCATATGTAATATTGAACACCTTTTCTTCAATTTTCAGCTTACTTATAAAGAAGTCACATAAGACAGAGTCCCAAGAATAATAAAGGCATAAATTGTTTACTAGCTTTAAATGGTGCCTTGCATGGTTTCTATCGCTGGTGTTATAATAATTTACAAATATCAATTAGTTACTAGGAGTAAAACTTGAGCATTGACGAAGTTGCGTTGAGTCAAGTGAACTGTAAGACTAAGAGACATTCACTCAACCTGTGTTCACTATCGACACTTTCCCCGCCCATAAATGTCTGTTCTGTAATGAAGAAACTCAAGTACAAGGAAAAAACACAAAATTGTTAAGTGTGTGACAAAAACAGTAGAAGCCATTTAAAAAATTCTGCATACAATAAAAGTGACTATAACCTAATAAATTAGTTGGTTGATTGTATATTGTTTAACGTACTGCTCGATAACTTTTCACTTATATGGAAGCGTCACCATCGCCGATGAAGGGCTGCAAAAGTTAAGCCTATATGCTCGGCGCTTACGGCTATTGAGCAGGGAAGGATCTTTATCATGCCACACCTGCTGTGAAACGAGACCTCGGTTTTTCCGATCTCATCCAAAGGACCGCCCCATTTAGTCACCTACATGTATTACAATAAGCAAAGGGGTGCTGAGGATCTATTCTAATCTGTATTCCTACGGGACAATGGTTTTCTTGCCCCATTATTCGCCTCTTACGAAAAGCAAAAGGTACTGAGGACCTATCCCTTCTAACCCAGATACCCAAGGGACAAGTATAAGTAAAGTTCAGTATATTGATTTGTTTGCTAAAGGGGGGGGGGGGTGTTTTATCCAACTTGTAGAAAAACGTACACTAAGTCCGGTGATCTAAACAAGTCAGAACCTAATATTGATATACTTCTTGAGCAACATGGAAAGGCATTTGACTTTATCCGAATATATGGAGATAAATATCGTGTATAATTATGTGGTTGAAAGTATGACAAAGCTCAGAGAGAGATACTTGTCATTTATCCCGATTCAAATAACAGTGATTACAAAACTTGAGACCTAAATAAAAAAAGTACAAAGAAAATTTGGTAGCAAAATTGAATTTCAGAAAACTCCAAAGGCGAACTTATATACTCTGCATGTGTTTCTACTGAATTGAGTCTGTATTTGCGTTAGCCCTTTCAAGTCAAAGAATCTGCCATGATAATCAAAAGGCAGATTTATGATTGCCACAAAATTGTCATGCAATAACTTACCATGGCCATCTCTACATCATCTCTGAATACATGTGTATATACTATCTCATTGCATGTCTCTCTCAAGTCGTATCAGACAATCCATCTTATTTTCAATGGCAAAAAGGTTTCTCAAATCGTACTATCAGGACATATGTATCTCAGCTATGGATGGCAAATGGATATTACCTAAGCACCTCACGTTTAAAATGACTATGCACCATCTGATGAGAAGTACTAAGTTAATTACACTACCAAACATGTTATGTCACTGTAGATTGATTGATTGATTGTATCTTGCTCGAGAATTTTTCACTTATATGGAGACGTCACCAAGACCGGTGAAGGGCTTCAAATTTAGGCCTTTACTCGGCGCTTACGGCCATTGAGCAGTGGGGGTTCCTCAGCATGACACACCTACTGCGACACAGGACATCCGTTTTTAAGGTCATCTCCGAAGACTCGTGACATCCACACTTGATGCCGAGCGTTTGGGGATGGAACTGTCACTACCTGTTTTAACAACTTAGTTTGTCGCGGCCGGTTGTAGAAGTTACTCACAGACTCAAGAGTTTGAAACTACTATTTGCAATGCGATCACAAATTCTGGATTAATATTGCATGCAAGAATATCTCTTACCAATAACTCAGTAATTCATATACCTCGCCTTAATATCAAACAACTTGATATATAAACAAGGGGTTAAGTTCGTTAATGCAAAATACATTTTTGCAAATGTCCATATCGTGTTTGTACGATTCTCAAGTTGTTCCATTTTTAAACAATACTTTAATTACAAATGTCACGAGTTTGCCCCAAAACTTGAAAAGGTCCCATTGCATTAATGTCAAATAATTTTTTCACAATTCAAGGATTACATACTTTCAAAAAATTAATTGTTTTCAAAGGTCCATATTATTTATAAATGATCTGAAGAACTTTTCAATTTTTCGGCCATTTTTAAAGAAAAAAATCATGTTTTAGCACCAGAAGTCGTAAACATCCCCAATTATTTATGCCAAACATCTTGTCAATCGAAGGGTTACATAAGTTCACATAATACTTGTTTGTAAATGTCAATGACATCTATATCGGATGTGAAGAGGTTTTTTTTTCCCCGTTTTCGGCTATTATTTTTACGAATTTCTGGTTTTTGCCCCCAAAATCTAAAAGGTCTCAATGTTAACAATTTGATTTATAGTTAAAGGGTTACAGACTTTCAGAAAATAATTGTTTTCAAATGTCCATGTCATCTGTATAGGATCTGAAGGAGTTTTCTATTTTTTGTCGATTTTTAAAGAAAAAAAAATCATGTTTTAGCCCCAAAACTCGTAAATGCCCTCACATATTTATGTCAAACAACTTTATATATAAACAAAGGATTATATTCGTTCAAAAAAGACTTGTTTGCAAATGTCAATGACATCTATATCGGATCTAAAGAGTTTTCCCAGTTTTTGGCTATATTTTTTTTTTTTTTTTTTTTTTTTTTTTTTTTTTTTTTTTACAAATTTCATGTTTTTTGCCCCAAAACTCGCAAACGCCCCCACGTAGAAATCTCAAACAACCTGATTTATAATCTAGGGACTATGTACTTTCAAAAAATACTTGTTTGCAAAAATCCCTAGGGGGGTCCCCCATTACCTTTACTAGCCCATGGTCTATAACCTCTCGGCCACTGCGGCGGTATTACTTTGTCTTGGATATCTTTACAAATTCTAATGATAGTCATGTTCTCATGAATGCACAACAGTTGTGAACAATGCACATATGGATCTTGATAACTATAGTATGATTGTTTCAACACCTGAGGATTCTCCAACAGAAATGAAAATAGAATGTAAATATGAAAAATGTCGTTTTTGAAAATACATGAGGGTATGAACTCCAACGCTTCACGTCGCCGTATTAGAACTTTCCATAAAGAACTAACGCACTTCGTGAAGTATGCAAACGTTAAGAGTTACAGTTATGATATATTTATTTCTGTATAAATGAATTGGATATCTGGAAGTATCCTTACAATTTAGAAATCTTTCGTGTAGTTGAGTTTTATTTTCTGTATATTCACGTATTTAATTTAATCAATGTAAAATGAAGTCAAAGAATTCCTTTGTTAAAGTTTAATCCTGTTGCCCAAGCCTCAAATGACGTGCCAGGATTTCACAAACAACCTACATCAAAGGACAAAATACACGTGATCGTTTTTGTAGTGGATGGAAGCACGGTAGATGTGATGCCCGAAGGAGTTCTAAAAAAAAAAATAAAGGACATAAAATGCATGGCAATTGACAGAGGTAATCTTTCTCTGATATTCACCGGTTACGATTTGACAACAAAACATACTATTATTTTCCTTTTAGCAACGCATTATTTCGTTTATTTGATCAAGATATAGGGCTCAGGACGCATTTGACCTGTCAACAGATCAATGGGGGTGCTTACTTCTGATGTGCCCAGGGGTTCGTGTTTGTCCAACTTTTTATTTTGAATTCTGTAGTACATTTACGATTTCACTTTCTGTGTATGTTTTGGTTGATAAATTGATTTTCTATCGAGAATTCGCGTCGATAGATTAACCAACGTTCCTCGAACTCATGTTAAGCATTGAATACATGGTATATCATCAGCAGTTTTTATAACATTTTGTACTTATATTTTATGTAGGAATACCACTACTCGTTTACATTACGAAGATCGACAAAGTTTGGCCATTGGTTGACAAAGACGTCACAGAAGTCTTTTTTAGCAGACCTGTAGAAGAAATGGTGAACAAAGTGGCTGACGTCATCGCTATTCCGAGAGCACACATTCTTCCGGTGAAGAATTACGAGAATGAGGGCTGCTTGAAAACTAAAATCAACATTTTGGCCTTGAAAGCTTTGAAAATGGCTCTGTTTGCCGATGATTTCTTGGAAAATCAAAGTGAGCTACAACTACTACAACAAACCAAACGTCTCAATGTAAAAGACTAAATTCTGAAGCCTTATTGTTAGTTAGACATTCATATATCTTATAACCCAAGCCACGTCCTAATATAAACGCGTAGCGGCATTTTTATGCTTCTGTACTTCTGTACTTTTGAAGATCTAAGGTTAAAAAAGTCATATCTGTCGAGAATCTTAAGAATTCAAAGATTATTTCAATTTATAGCAACTCTATTCACGTAGACAGTATGTTATCATTGTAACTGTACTTTGTGTATGTAGAATAGAAGGCGTGATATCCAGACTTAAGAATGCCTGTGTGATTAGCACACTGTAGATTGTCAATTTAGATTTATGAGGTTGATCATGTTTCGTTATATTTATCCATATTTTTATCAACATATTACCAAAACAAAGGAGATTAAATAGAATAGATTTGTAAATCAAGAACTAAATGCTAATATTACATCACAGATGACCTTGCCGTCTGATACAAATCTTTGAGTTTCTTTCACGTTAACATGTTAGAAATCTATAAGAAAAAAATCAATCAATAATAAAACATGTTTCATTATTTAACGTGTTCTTATGTTTAGAATCTAACGTTGAATTAGTATCTATAATAAGATATCATGTACATGCAATTATCTGTATTTTATGTATTGGTGAAAGGTGAAGATAACGAACAGTGATCAATCTCATAACTCCTACAAGCAATACAAAATAGATAGTTGGGCAAACAAGGACCCCTGGACACACCAGAAGTGGGATCAAGTGCGTAGGAGGAGTAAGCATACCCTGTCGACCTGTTACACCCGCCGTGAGCCCTATATCCTGTTCAGGTAAACGGAGTTATCCGCAGTCAAAATCAGTGTGCCAAGAACGGCTTAACAATCGGTATGAAACACGTCAGACAGCATTTGACCCAATGATAGGTTGTATTGACGAACTAGATCGTTATAACGAGCATAGAATTTGATACTGATAGGTGAGTATCGGAACATGGAGACTTCGTGCGAGCTACTAACTACTTGTATTCATCATCTACTTTAACGTCAGTCTTTCATATCAGCCAACAATTCTTTTACCACTCGGGATATAAGCAAGGACGACATCTAAATCAGTTTTTGTCTCTATTCAAGCCATTGATGTAGTCTTTCTCTCCTATGTATAGTTAAATCTATATCATTTCTTTATTACCTGGTTACCCTTCTTCCACTGATATCTACATGTTTGAGATTGGACGAGTCTATGTCAGAAAAGTTATTGGATTATATCAATATTGGGTCATCAAAATGGGAAACGAAACGCAGATAAACATTGTAAATGTTGCCTTACAACTTGATATACATACATGTGTGCAGTGCTTAATTATGTCTCCCCTTTTTCATGGGGAGACATATTGTTTTTGTACTTTCTGTTCGTCCGTCTATCTGTCACAAAATCTTGCGAACGCTTATCGGATATATTTGAAGCTTTGTATAATGTTTCATTGTCATTTTTAGATGTTCATATTGTCGGGACAGGAGGATCCAATTCTCGTAAAACTTATTGTGGATCTAAGAGGGGTGGGGATGTTAAAATAGATTGTAAACGCTTTTCCTTCTATATGGCTTGTCCGATAGATTTGAAATTTTGTACGATACTTCAATGCCATTTGCAAATGGGCATACTGCAGGGACAGAAAGATATAACTGTTGCCCTTAAAGTTATAGTGGATCTCAGGGGTGGGGGTGTAAACTAGTTTGTGAACACTTCTATATGGCTTATCGGAGTTCATGTCTATGTTCCTGGTCATGCTTTCTCCTCGTTGCCATACACTACATTAAAGGGGGGGGTCATTTGGAGCACTTTCAGTTTGGGGAGCTGGGGAGACATTCGTTTTTCATACAAAACAATATCTAGTTCTATATATGTTTATAACTGTGGTGATGTAATTATGACATAACGTGTCAACCTCGTTTAGTTAGCATCCGATTCAAGATGGTTGTCTGCCGATTGACTACTATTTTCATTTTACCAAATTTCTTGAATATCACGACTCTTATAACTCATCTCTCAATGGGAAATGAAAGACAATTTCATTATACATCTACTGTGTTCTGTCATGGAATTGTGCCCCTGTTTTTCAGAATGGATGAAAAAATTACCCATTTTTAATTTATTTTCTTTTGTCTATGCTTTCTAAAATTAGAGTTTATGGGGGGGTGCAATGATTTCTTCTGAAAATTGATGTTTTCTAAGTAAGAAAAAACCCTCAATCTATTAGCATTGTTTTACGAGTCATTCTGTACAAAATTGAAAATCGGTTGCATTATGTTCGCAATGAAAGTATCCATCCGATAACTAGTATCTGCATGTGTATTTGTTGATTTCGAAGAGAACGCTATCACGATCTTCTGTCAATAAGATACTGTTTACAACTGTAGTCCTTGAAATAAATCACGAACAGTTGAAGATTTTCAAATTTATTGTCATTTGTCGAATATATTTTAACTTTTCTTTTGAGTAAACAAGACCTGTTCAGGATATTTATCGAGGTCATTTAAAAGGCCTGTAAAATGTTGACGTATAGACCAATTTGAATCTGATAACAGTCAATAGGGAATTTACCCTATCCTCAGTGTTTAATATCCTCCAGCATTCAGATCATGTTTAGTTTTGGGCATAAAAAACTCTGCAGAGAGAAATCTGAATGCAAGATGATATTAAACATTGCATCCATAGTAAACACGGCCCAATGACTAATATTACAGCATATAGATATTAGGACCCAAAATGCAAAATCATCATCACCCAAAATTGTGGTGCTGAAACATTTACTATGGATGTACTGGTAAATAGTTCATTTCCTACAAATCACATTTCAATCATACATAAAGGGTGGGTGGGTAAATTGAAGTGACTCATCATCATCATCATCCATCCCACTGGTGTATGCTACCTACAAGCAAGCATGGATGTCTAAAGAATGACTAATACGTCACATGTACTTCCGCTTAGATATTAACCAATGAGGCTCTTACCCTATCCTCAGTGTTTAAGGATGTATGCTACACCAGAGAAATTTGATGTAGATGAAAAGTGGAGGACATGTACAACAGTATTTTGAAGTTGAAAATGTTCAAATTCACTTTATTTTGTTAAAAAATAGTTTTAGTAGAAGGTAATCTGAAAAAAAATTAAAACCCCTGCTGCACTCGAACCTGCGACCTACAGTTCAACAGTCGGTATTCTACCCTACTGAGCTACTCGGCTAGGTATTTAAATGGAAAAGGAAAAGTCAAATATTGCTGATTTAGATTTTTTCATCCATGTTTTTAAAGGAAGTCAGCCATTACATGTATGACGATGTAGAGTACTACCTTAATATACTCCAGCATTCAGATCATGTTTAGTTTTGGGCATAAAAAACTCTGCACTTCCTCAATCTTCCTCTTCCATTCAATCATTTAAACAAAACTACAATATCCTTTTCCCAATACTCAAAATAAAAATAAAACAATCTATTATCATGTCACCATTGATTACTTCCTCTGTGCGAGGTAAATGGGTTGTAGGCAAAGGGACTCTTCCTTCAAGTGTAATCCATGCCGGTTGTTCCCTACTCTTCACATTCATAGGGTTGAAACCACTATTCAACTCCCAAGTCGGAACTTTCGTGAAAAACATACTGTCTGGAACAAACTTCATTCTCTGTAAAATTATAATCATTGATTATAATCTTACATACCTGACAACACAACCAGCACTAATCACACCGAAAGGAAGAATGCCTTCGCCTACAACCCACGTGAAAAATCACTAGGGCATCATTGTCCCTTGGATTACAAGACAAAAGAATTCATTCCTCTCCCGGTAAATTTCACATATTTAAAAACTCATATTTTCCAACAGTATAAGATCACGTAATGAATGCTTTTAAATACCATTCAAAGCACAATGAATAAACTTGAAGATTCATAACTGTTTCCACCATGTAACCTATACACCAGTCAGTGAATGCACGTGCTACTTCAATACTTGCCGCCTTTATAAATAATGACCACCTAGGTCAATTTCAAAAAATGTCCTGAGGCTATACACAAAAAAAAAACTCGTAAAACCAGCGATATATGTAAAATAATCAATGTATACTTCGCCACCTAGGCCTGCAACGAGAACTACCAAGGTTCACAATCGAACACTCAGCCACCAAGGCAATTGACACTGCTCACCTAGGCTAAACACGAGACCACCTAGGTATGTAAAATTATGGCCACCTGGGCCTAAAGAGAACCACCAAGGTTCCGCCACCGAGGCAATAACATATAAAATTTTTAATTTCCTTTCCTAATATGTTGAGCGACTCGACCAGCAAAATCCCGACGTCTGCAAAACACGTCCTTCCACGAGCATGGATGTCTAAAGAATGACTAATACGTCACATGTACTTCCGCTTAGATATTAACCAATGAGGCTCTTTATATCAGATCGCAATTCATGAAGTTTTCATTCGTTATTCACTTGAAGTGGTTATTATTAGAGTGTTCAAGAGAGTAACTGGTTTTTGTCGATTTGTGCGTGAGCGCGCCAACTTTAATATCACTCACCTGTTTTACCATTGAAAATCCCAACGTCTTAAAAGACGGACGCGAACATTATTGTTTCATGGCATTTGTTTATTTGATACAAATTAAAATCTTCTCGATTTACTAGTCTATCTCACATTATATGAATAGTTTGATTTTAAAAAAAACATTAGACTATTTACATTATAATTAATATAATTATTGTCACTTTATAATTCCAAGTGCTGTTGAACTTGTATGGGTTATTTTTATTATTGTATATTTCAAGTGTCTTTCCATCAATAATTCAAGTAAACCAACTCCATCGACATCTCGCATCTACAACTGTATCTTTGAAATCTCACTGAAATCGGGAAGCTTTTTTTCTTACATAAATAACATTTGAATTTCTGTCGTCCAACATCGATTGAATGATTTTTCTTGGCACGAATCAACCTTTTTAATATATATCCATGGTGACATTCAAAGTGACAGTTAATTACTAAACTTTTACTTGTAAAGAAACTGTAGAAAAGGTTTAGAGTCGGAGTGTTATAAGTATTTTAACATTATGATTCATTAAGATCAAGATTTAAACCGAGGCAGACTACTGACAAACAACTTGATGTTACATGAGTTTCAACAGTCTTGTTTAAAATCGGCATTTTGCAAATTCTATGCTCGTTATAACGATCTAGTTTACCGCTACAACCTGCCAATGATTGGGTCAAATACTTTTACCTGATTAAAATATAGGGCTGACGGTGGGTGTGACTGGATACTTACTCGATAGGTGGAATCAGGTGTCTAGGAAGAGTAAACATTCCCACTGGACGGTCACGCCCGTCGTGAGCCCTGTCTTGATCAGGTAAACAGGGTAATCCGTAATCAATATCAGTATGCGAAGAACGACCTTACAATCGGTATGAAACACGTCAGACAGAATTTGACCCAATGAGTTTTCACTCTTCAAAGACTTTTCATTGAATACAAAGGGCTAAGAATAGAACTAATTTGAGTAGGGTTAAAGGAAATATTCACCATACACGATGACGTAGATGCGGGGAGAGAAGGGAGGAGTATCCCGCTCCAGCCGCGTCCGACCGAAGACGTGAAACTAAACAGTGACTACTCCTACAATGTATACGGTTACATGTTACGAGTGTATCAAATATTTAATATTCTATACTACTACAGTCCAAAAGCTCTTATACTCGTATGTATTACATGTATTTGTTACAACCAATAATTGACAACTGTACATGACTCTGACCACAAAACAAAATATGGAAAGTTTAATACGCATCAATAAAGTTCATGCACCTGAAAACATTGATTCACCATTATAGGAATTTACTACTGGAATACATATAATCTTATAACTCAAACTGTTTAACAGTTATTTACCTTGTTTGGCCTTAAAGTTTTTTTTCTTTCAAAGCTTTGTAAAGTTCACAACGGTTTTTCGTAAAAGGCACCACTTTCATTCAGAAAAACATACAAGTGCTCGTTAGCAGCCTTGACTATTAAAACACAGGTATTGCATGCTGTATTCGTCGTGTTTGTTGAGAGTCCTATTCACAAACTAAACAGTGTTCAGGTTGGAAGCTAATTTCAAACTCGGCACATGGTAATAAACAGAGATTTAACATGAAACATTTATGAAAACTAGAAGCGTGTTTCAATTTTTCTAGATGGAAAACGTAATATGAACAAAAATTGTGTTCGTGTGGGAGTCGAACCCGGTCGTTTTCAAAATAGAAAACATCTTTACATGTAAGAGTCGACGACCTTACCCACTGAACCACGTAGTCGACCATACAGTCATTACAAAGGACAATTAACGCACAGGTGAAGTTGAAAATAACACCAGTGAAGTCGTTTCAATTTTTTTTTAAATTTACAAAAAATGCCCTCGTGAAACAAAATTTCAAAGTGACAGATTTTTAGAGGAAAACTCAAAGAACATGTTCATGCTAAATTTATTTCGTTTCATGGAGGCAGTTTTTCTGAAAAACGAGGATACCCCACCATTTTAACGCAAAATATCATATAAATCGACTATTGCTTGATTTAAACTCGAAATATTTTGGCTAATTTTGTCAATACACGTCTTTTAAACTTATTTTCAAAAATTTATGAATCAAGACATACGTTCCAATTGGTTTTATCATACATTTGAATAACTTAATTTTTTCGATCTTTCATGCAACACCTTTAGGGAAATTAACATGAGACATGCAACACTTTCTTTTTTCCCACCTTGAAAAAAAACGCTGTTAAATCATTGCACGTACAGTGTATGTATACATTATTTCACCTGTTTTAGACTTTAAATTGGTGTTTACAAACAACTATCACTCGGCCATGTTAAGTGACAGTCACGTGTCCAGTTCAGGCTTTGAGAGCATCGGTTATCATATATGTGTAAAGCTGTGTATTTTGTTACAACAGTACCGTGTCATAAGTTTTAGAGAAATACAAATATCAAATACCTCTTAGTAATGTGTTGTTTTACGCTCTTTTAGTAATTCTATAGACAGTTGCGTCTGAGTTATGTTTGGATTCCCCTGATGCGCGTGGGTCTATTTATAGACGGCCAACAGACGATGTATATAATGCACGCTTTCCCACTACATTTACGTTTTCAAAAATCTCACTGTTTTCTTTTACATGCAACTGTTTTCAAGCATGTAATTAAGGGAAAGTTAAGAACTTTAAAAACTTATCATTTTGCTTTAAAGTAATCCTGTACAAAAATAATACACGAACAACGGAACATACATAATTAATATAATTGGGAAGGTAATGGAAAAAATGTGTTTATAATCATATGATCAGTTATGTTTACGAAAACCAAATCCTGTGCAAGAATCAGTCGGTTTTTATTAAAGGCAATTCCGCTGTGAATCAACTTTTGGATATTTCTAACGATATTGGTAAAGCTATTGACCAGGGAAAAGAAGTAAGAGCAGTCTTTTGCGATATCAGTAAAGCATTCGATAGGATCTGGCATCGGGGATTAATATTCAAATTACATTAGACAGGTTTCTCAGGTAAAGTTTTATCTTGGTTAGAAGACTATATATCCAATAGAAGACAAAGGGTAGTTATCAACTCCAAAACATCTAAATGGTTTAAATTTAATGCTGGAGTTCCATAAGGTTCAATTTTAGGACCTCTACTATTTCTCATTTACATTAATGACATTGTCCTTGACATAAAATGTACCATTAGGTTATTTGCTGACGATACTACTCTATATATTGTCGTTGACAACCCGCAAAGCGCTAGTGATACCCTTAACTGCGATCTTCAAAAGATTCATTTGTGGTCTAGGAAATGGCTCGTTAACTTCAATCCTTCTAAAACAGAATCATTAATAATAAGCAACAAGCGTACACAAACTACTCACCCGGACTTGTTCTTTAACAATTGTGTCATAAAAAATGTTGAATGTCATAAGCATCTAGGCGTTACATTTTCCCAAAATGGGTCATGGTCATTTAATGTTCATACAGTTCTCTCCAAAGCTTCTGTCAGATTAAATATGCTACGGAAAATTTGTCATATATTAGATAGGAAATCATTAGAGAAGTTTTATTTTTCTTTTATCAGACCTATTCTTGAATATGCTGACGTAATATGGGATAATATTTCTAGTGAACTTGGTCATAAAATCGAACATCTTAAAATCAATAAGCAGCCAGAATCATAACTGTGAGTACAAAACTTACAAATACACTTAATCTTTATAAAGAATTGGGTTGGAAACCACTTGAAAGCAGAAGGAAAAAACATTAAATTATCCAATTTCACAAAATGGTCCACGGCCTAGTTCCCGAGTACTTATGTAATCTTGTTCCTCCCAAAATATATGAATCCCACTCGCATAACACAAGACAAGCTGACAATATTTTACAAACCAAATGTAAAACCATGCAATACAAAAATTCATTTCTGCCCAGTAGTATCTCTCTGTGGAATAGTCTTCCTGACGATGTGAAAAACAACCCCTCAATATCAAATCTCAAAAGGCATTTCAACATAAATATTAAATCCCCTACGCCATACTTTCTCACAGGTTCACGACAAGCTCAGATTTTACATGCACGTCTACGAATGAATTCCAGTTCATTAAAGTATCATTTATTCACAAAAATTATTGTCGACAGTCCTTTATGCTTATGTGGTGAAGTAGAAGACAGCAAACATTATCTCTTAGAATGCCCATTGTACCATCAACTCAGGGCCAGGTATCTTTTAAATCTAACACAATTGTGTAACATTAACACAAATACTCTGCTTTTTTGGAAATTCACACTTATCAGTATCTGAAAACATAACTATATTTCAATCAGTACATAAATTTATTATTCAAAGTAAAAGATTTGCTGTACCCTATAAAACCTGATATATCAGCAATACTTTCGCTTGCATTCTAATATTTGCCTTTTGTATATGTTCTAAATGATGTTCAAATATTCACACAACCCCATCACACATTATCATCACCATTGTTTTATCATTATTTTGTATGTAAATGACGAATCGCATATGTATGTCATTTCCATAGACATAACACGATTCTGATTTATTAATGTAAAATAGGAGACGGATTTATATAAGTGCTAGCACTTGTTTCCGAATCCTGTTAATTTTGCATCTGTTTGTATGTTTCATGTAATGCTTCATTTAATAAATATAGTTTAAAGCAACGGAACATACAGCTTTAAAATATAAAGGGTAAATGATATGGAAATCTCACAAGCAATCATATCGCTTGGGTTCAAATTTTAAAACTCTAAATATAGGATACCCAAGGTCGCCGATGAAAAAAAAACCCACAACAATAAACCAATTCACATGAAATTCTGATATGTCTTCTAATATATTTACATATAATCAATCAATATTACATACGTTACCAAAGTTCATCCAGAAATTCCGTATACTTCCCATGATAAACAGAAACCAGGAATTCCGTATACTTTCTACGATATACAGAAATGTCCATTATATTTTACTCTAATTTTACCTGGGCCCTGGCACAGTACAACTAAATAGAATGTTTGCACATTACAACAAACTGTCATATAGAATGTGTACAACATTAGATATCATTTCTAAGTTGAATTTCTTACCCTATAGTCTGTGATAGCTCCAAGTGACTGAAAATTGTAAAACTGTCTGCAGTTTCACTTATCGTGGCCATTGACCAATTCCTTTATTTACCTTAAAAAAGGATGAAAGGACCCAAAACGATTTAGAAACTCAAATATCAATTTTGACTAAAAATAATTCAATATAGAACATAAAATATGGTAATAACAGGTTATTAAGATATATAATACCTTTTAAGTCATTTTTGTTTGCTATTTTGGCTCTTCAACCAACGCCCACCCACCCTTTCCCTGGGTGGAAAGGGTACAACCTTAGGCCGGGATCCTCTGTTTGAAAAGTATATGGATCCAACACTGACATGTGTCTCATGTTAAATTTCAGAGCGAACAGGTCCAGTGGGTGTGAATGGGTTTGAGACAGTGAGAGAAAAACTATTGAAACAGAATCATATTGTAAACTACGGTCTAGATAGTGTATGGCCATAGTAAGAGGAAATGACAAATTTATTTGATATTTGAAATAACTAAATAGCTACAGTATAACAAAGAATTGATGCTTGAATAGTTGTCTGAATACTGATATAGTTCTTTAGGATTGGATTAGAAGATGGTTTCTCAAAATCCTAATTTGTACGGGGGAGGGCGGTTCCTACTGTAACCCTGTAACCGCGTGAAATAAAATGTTCATGTTTCGCTAAATACTTTTTATCCATAACTCTCAAACTTCATTCATATCGTTTATTACTACTTTACATTATGAAATAACAAATAATGGTCATTGTCAAAAAAGGGAGCAGTAACACACACACACCCTACCCCACCCCCCCGATTTTACGTGCCTGTGGAGTGCTGCAGTCGACTTGTTGACTTTAGAAGATCATTAATAATTGCTATATTTTATACATACCACACCTCCTATGACCGTATTACTAAATGCTAACATAAATGCATCATAACGTCCAAGTACATGCGCACATTTTTTTTTTTAATTTTGAACTATTAAGCACGCGCTAATTTCTGAATGTATGCACTTATTTTCATTAAGTAAATATTCTAGTATTGTGGCATAGGATATTTGAATTAATTAATCATGTCATGTGAAAGAAATATATAATACAATTTAGAGTAGTATTGTAAAAAGTTCTTCTCTTCAACTAAATGATTGACTAATGCGTGTATTCATATATTTGATGTCCGTTCAGTCTACAATTCAATTGCCTAAATTGGCTAAAACTTTTTTTTTAAATGCATAAAACAATTGAATATCGCGGTGTCTTATTAATATATACAATATCTCCATTCATAAAAAAAAATAAGATAACGAACAGTGATCAATCTCATTACTTCTATAAGGGAGTTGGGCAAATACGCGGGCCCCTGTATATACCAGAGGTGGGATCAGGTGCCTAGGAGGAGTAAGCATCCCCTCGTTGACTGGTCACGCTCGCCGGAGTAACCCGTAGTCAAAATCAATATTTAAAGAACGACATAACAATTGACCTATGGAACACGTCACACACCATTCGACCTAACGAGTAACGACAGGCTGCATTGGCAAATAAGGTTATCATTTGCAAAATGCTGGCTTCAATCGAAACTGTTGAAACCCGTGTAGCATCGAGGTATTTGTCAGTAGCCAGACTCGATTTAGAAATATATCATACCGAGAACACACGCTCGTATACATATATTATATGTACTTCATACTACTACTGCATATGCATTTTCAATATTTATAACTTATTATGGAATGTCGTATGTAGTATGCAAGTATCAGGACCTGCCGGTGGATACCGCTCCCTTTTCTCCAGTTTTATCAATTTCTTACCACACTCCCCCTCCGACGATTGTAACAGTTATGACAGTGTGTTGTTTCACAAATTAAAAATAATAGTAAAATGAATATATTGAAAAAGACTTAAATTGTAATCTAACCCCTTTCAAATTCTATTTTTATTTTGGCTGCCACTTTAAGAAAAGATTTTATGAATCTATCCAATGATTTAGAGATTTTAACCCCCTCCCCCACCCGACAACAACAATGAAAAAGATGCAATTTTATTTCAACAATTTTAACCCATTTTTATAATTCGAGCTAGATATTGTCTAAGATAATTGAACTTGGATTTAATTAGAATAAAGCCATATTTTGGTGATTTTTTTTTTACCAGCTGACTGTAATTTTTTAACAAGAAGTGTTTTTCAGCAGTGCTATTTCTAAGTACCTAAAATATGTGTCTAAAGATAGAACTAATGCTGTAAAGGACTGTTTTCCATATTTGCCTTTCTATTTTGAGACTATTCTGCTGAATGAAAAATGCACAAAATCTATTTATAATTGTTTAAATATTACTGAGGTACTTCCCACTTCAATTCCCAAATAGAAAGGGGAGTTAACTCCCTGTGGAGTTAATGATTTAGGTGTGCACGATATTTTCAAAATTTGTTTTAAAACTACATGTACATTTGATTCTTCAGTGCAGTGGCTACAGTATAGGATCCTTAATCGATTACTCCCAGGGCCTATTAATTATTATCTTTAAAAAATTAAATATCAAAACCACTGATATCTGCAATTTTTGCAATGTAGTAAGACAGAAACTATTTTGTGTATTTTTGTCATGTATGAAAAATAACTCCACTTTGGGGAGACGTACTGTATGTATGTTTACAGAACAACCTCTAATAGAGTTGGTTTTAATGCTATTAAAATAATTTCGGGTGAATTTCCACTACCGGTAAATAAAAACTCAATTATATTATATGCTAAGCAGATTATATTTTCTCATGCTTATGTAAAAATAACATCCCAACCTTATATGGATTAATTTCTCATTTAAGAACAAAATACTGCATCGAAAGACACATTACAATATGTAATTCTAAACTGTCCGACTTTGAAAATCAATGGACAAACTGGAAAAACATATTTCAGCCACAAATGTAAATTTTAATTACCGTATTTGATGTAAATATATACATGTATAGATGATGGAGATAATCGAATAGAAGCACCCGTGGGTAACCGACAATGGCATAGAGACTACTTTTCATTTTATAAATATTGCATTAAGAAAAAACATAATTTTTCTGTTCCATTCTTCATTCCTCGTTTTAGCAACACCCTTTTAAAGGGAAACGCAAACGAAAGTAGATCGGCACGAGTTTTGTCAACAAAGATTGAACTTGAAAGAAGGTGAGTCACATGCATGTCACTGAGTGTTTACAGGGGTGAGAATTAAGCAGTCTGGTAGATCTGTCAGGCGTGTCCTCATACCCCACCTATAGTAACGTAGTCAGTTCATTACAAAACTGCATATGGTGTTTTATTTGGGGCCAAGCGAGAGAAGCCCCCGCGCCGCGAGAAGTTTCTCACCTTCTGGTTTTTTTGCACGAAATAATTGTTTAGTGCGGGAGATCGAGAAACACGTGTGAACAGTCTAACAAGTTTAATAAAGATGGCAGTCAAACAAAATACAGTGCATTCTGGGAATAGTTCAATACACACATGAAATATCGCGGGAAATTCAAACTGGGAAATAATCTTTAAATGTATTATGCTATTAATATATTATAAACAATAATCAATAGAGTTGGATCTGAAATATATTAATTAAAACATTTATTTGAAAAGTGTAGAATAAATCTTTAATTAAAAAAATAAATGCAAAATTCGTGCGAATACTGGAGTTCTGCGGCGATCGCGACCGTGGATTGGGACTTCATACATCGGATTCGGTTTTTAGGGGAAAGTTCAAAATACATAATATCTCAGATAGGACACTTAAAAAAGTTTATCTAGGCTTAGTACTCTCTTTGGAATTGTGAAAAAATGGTTTTGAGAGAGAATATTAGTGAGAACATGTCCCCACACCACTTGTCTTCACTAATCTAATAGTTTGTATCATGTAACTGGGTGGATAGAATTTTGTCCTCATAGTGCACGTTCTGTCCTCACAACTTCTGTCAAATGGTTAGAAATTGTCCTCACTTCACACCTTTTATCCTCTCTCTCTCTCTCTCTCTCTCTCTCTCTCTCTCTCTCTCTCTCTCTCTCTCTCTCTCAACCATTTAATGTAACAATCTAACCAAAAAAAAAGAAGAAGAGAAAAACATGAAGTTTTGGATGCCGAGGGACTGATGATGTTGAGAACACATCACCTCCACCCTTGTTCGTGGAATCAATTTTTTTATTTTATCAAAGAAAACTCACACCTGAAAAGGGGGGTAATTTTTCGCCGTCTTACCCCAACATTACATGTGAAAAAATCAGTTGACATGCCATTTATCTTAATCATTTCCTCGAGCTCTGAATCTGATTGAAAAATGTAATAATTGAATTAAAAAGTACCATATAACCTCTGTTGTTTTAGTTGCTGGTATTATTTCCAAGCAAAGTATGTAACACCACAAAGGAATTTGTAATAAAAGGGTGAAATTAACTGAGCTACTAGTAATCTAATGTCAGTAATATTTATGATATACATGTACATGTACCATGTTTATGTACGAAATATTTTGCCAATACGGGGAATATGCATATGTTTTTTAAAAAAAAGACAAACAAACAAAATATGATTATAAGCAGACATGTGGTTTGCAATGTATTTTGCTGCAGGATTTCTTAATATATCTATAAATCCTTCCACTGTAACGTGCTATGTTAAAATATGACAACTACTCTATTACACGACATTCATTGATTGATTGTTTGCTGTTTCCGCCACACTAAAAAAATATTCAGTTATCTGGTGGCGTCGACATTCTTTGAAATACCAGATATTATATATTTTGAACTTTTCCCAGAAAATTTCCGAGTCTGCTGTCTGCAGTTTGAATCCATGGTCACCGCAAAACTCCACTATAGAGGGTATTTAATTTGATTTCCACCGTTCAATGGTTTTGTCATGAGGACAGAAGAACAACCAGTGTTTCTTGAGTTCGTGACGTATAACTCTGCTATAGGTAACATGACCAGCACCAAGTTCCGAAGTCTTTAAAATGTGAGGCTGAACAAAAATATCGTTTATGAAAAATTTGTTTACACAAAAATTAAAATCCCAATAAGATAATGTCAAAATGAACACGTCGTAAACCCTACACCAACAGTTCAGAAATTGAAGGATTAGATTCGCAATCACTGCTTCTGAAGTAGCATGAACAATTAGAACATCTTTTATCATTTTAAAATTTGAATTAAATTTAAAAAAAATTATGAGAACTTGCATACTGTAATGTAATACACACACTTCCATACTGTAATTTATCATAAAAGCTTACATACCAAAATTCACTTTGACATACTTTTTATATATATATTTACTTTCATTAACTACACAGTTCTACCTTTTACATTGTATACTGTAATTAACCATTTTGTGTAGGGTTCATCTGCTTTAGGGCCATTCCCTTCTCTCCGCCAATCCCGTGGGGATTCGGGTTACGATAGATCCTCAGTACTCCCTTGCTTGTCGTAAGAGGCGACTAAATGGGGCGGTCCTTCGGATGAGACCGTAAAAACCGAGGTCCCGTGTCACAGCAGTGGTGACGTCTCCATATGAGTGAAATATTCTCGAGAGGGACGTTAAACAATATTCAATCAATCAATCCTACCCGCCATATTTCTGTCTGTTCCAATATGTACGAACCGTAAAGTTTATTCGTCTTTGGAAAACAATAGTGTACAGACAAACTACTGAATTGTGTTTCTTGTCGTTAAGCAATATTCGCGAAATGACAGACAGAGAGATAAATTGATATATATATATATATAGATAGATAGATAGATAGATAGATACAAGTCATGTACATAAATAGATAGATAACATGTATGATTATTGTCATTTCCAAATATTCCTCGGTCCTGAATACCATACAAATTATGATTTATTGTTTATTTCAACAAGCATGTATAAACATAATAAAACAACTTCTAAGAAAACAAACTTTGATAGTTTAAAGAGGAAACACGCTAGATTGTTTAGTGATCTTGTAAGGATGACAGTGGCAGTGATTTCATCTAGGCAGAATTGACTGTCATAGATGCTCATATTAATGTCGACTTACCTGTGTAATCAAAACCATGTGTAAAAACCTAATTTTTTGGTCTCTCATATAAAATTTTCTTTTTTAGTGACCAATAATGGATGGTAAATTTGATTTTAATGTCAAAAAACGGCTATCAGAGTGGATAGGCCGGGACAGCCAGTTCGAGCTTCTGTATAAACTCAGTAGGGATGGGGGAGCGCCTGAGAAATTTCACGAGTTGTGTGACGACAATGACCCCACGGTGACCATCTTCTACAACACAGACAACAATGTGTACGGGGGATACACGTCACTGAGCTGGAAGAGTGAAGGAGGCTGGTGTATGGACAAACTGTCATTTCTGTTCAAGCTTTATACCAATAAAAGATGGGAACCCAGAAAGTGTCCATTGTTAAAGACGAACAACTACACGAACGTTTTCTTTAGTAGTGGTAGCGGCCCATGGTTTGAAAATCTGAGATCTTTTGATAACTTTGTTGACAAAACTTTCGGCTATTACTCACTGAGTACAGACGGTCTGTTTGATGGAGATTATTATGACATGGGAGGAGAGAACGCACAGTCTGTAGCCAACGGACACAACAACGTCACAGATCTAGAGGTGTATCTGGTCAAAGGTAAATGTCCACATCTACAAGCATCATCAAAATAATCCATATAAAAGACAGTAATGAATCAAAGGTGAGAGGTGAGTAACCCCGAGACGACTGTTGATATATTCTGTCTCATTATACAGTACTACATTTATATTATATCATACTGCATTACATTGTAATGCTATTATATCATTTACAGTCTATGAAATTTTCCATTTTGCACATATATATCTACAGGATGGAATAGTCATTATCGACCATCTAAACAAGTCAAAACTTGCTTTCGATGAGGATAGCAATATATGACTTGCCTTGATGGTTGAGCGCGCTGGTTACATGCTGCTAGGATATTATGTTCCGCAGGTCGTGAGTTCAACCTCGAGTAGGGGCGGAAGTAGGTATCCAAAAAAAATAAAGTGAAATTTTCTGTACTTTATATTATCTATTTCTTCACTTAAGGCAGTTATGTTCATTTAAGAGTTCATTGCTATTCCCGTGCTTGATTATATATTAAAAAAGGCAACACACTTTCGTGTTGTCTTTGATTTTTAATTTCGATATGTAAAGACCGGATATATATATATATATATATATATATATATATATATATATATATATATATATATATATCCACTATGTAATGATGATTTCAATTTAGTAATTGAAAATTTAAAGAATGGATTAACTTTCATTATTGCTCATGGGAAAAAATCATAGAGCAGTGATATCTATTTAATTCATCAAGCTATTTTTGTACGTTAATAATTAAAGTTAATAATTATGAATTGTATATTTGTAGATGGACCTTTAGAGCTTGATGTCTCGTGGAGGGATCCACCCGAGTGGACTTTAAAGGTAGAAAACTACATTTTTTAAGAATCAGACAGACGTGTAATATAGATAACCATGGTAAAAACTAGAATCGTCATAAAGACCATAATTGAAAAATAAACATTTCTGACTTTCACAAAAAAATCTCCTGATATGACTAGCGACTCATAGATCACTCGTTTTGCAGTCATATCGGTATACCAGTAGGTAAGACATCATAAAGGGTTAATTGAGAATGTATAAGGTGAGCTTTCGGTGGTTTTTAAACTATTTTCATGTAGATGCCAGCTTCATTGCGCACATGTCTTGGCAATGAACTTAACAAAGGATAAAGCAGTATTGAGTATTGACGTAAATCGTAATAACTTACCCCACGGAAAAAGTTAACCGAGATAATTTATCCCACGAAAATAATTGTCCTAAACCAAGATAATTTATCCCACGAAAATAATTGTCTTAAACCGAGATAATTTATCCCGTGGAAATAAGTGTCTAACTTTGAGATGTAAATTTACTCCGCGGATAGAAGCAAAAGTGTCCTCAGCCAAGCTAACTACCCCCTCCCCAGGATATAAGTGTCCTCAATCTAGATAATGTATCCCACGTAAATAACTGTCCTAACCTGACATTATCAAATTTTATCCCATGTAATAAGTGTCAAAAACCGAGATAATTCACCCACGTAAAAAAAAAACGAGATAATGTACCCTTTGGAAAAAGTGTCTTAAACCGAGATGATTTATCCCACGGAAATAAGTGTCTCAATTCAAGATTGATAGAAGGCTTCATTGGTGCGGAAATAAAACAAATGTAATTTTTATTTGAAATGTTTTTTTCTCAGGCTTCTGAAGAATTAAAAGAACTTATCACTAACTACATGCCGTTTGAAGAGGTGGATATTCCTGAGGCCAACATCTTGCTGTTGGGACAAGTGGGTGCCGGGAAATCTAGCTTCCTAAACACCATAAACTCTATCTTCAAAGGCAGGATGTCGTCCCGGGCATGCACCGGAAGTACGGAGAACAGTTTGACCAAAAGTGTAAGGACCTGTTAATTTTTACTGTAAAATTAGTATTGGTATATGTTAGAATTAAATGTTCAGAAGAAAATCAGCAATGTATTGTAAAGCATATCCATAAGTCAATGTTTTTGATCTGATTTCATCCCTCACTGACCCTTGAAAGGTTTCCCTCATTTTAAAGAAGTTGTTGCACGTCTCGTGTTAATTTCCCTAAAGGCGTTGCATGAAAGATCGATAAAATTGAGTTATTCAAATATGATAAAACCAATTCGAACGTATGTCTTGATTCAAACATTTTTGAAAATAAGTTTAAAAGACGTGTATTGACAACCATTAGTAAATATAATTCGAGTTTAAATCAAGCAATAAGCAATCTATATGATTTTTAGCGTTAAAATGGAGGGGTATCCCCGAATTTCAGAAAACCTGTCTCCGTGAAACAAAATAAATTTATTAAGAACATGTTCTTTAAGTTTTCCACTAAAAAACTGTCACTTTGAAATTTTGTTTCACGAGGGCATTTTTTGGTCAATTTCAAAAAATCGAAACAACTTTACTGGTATATTTTCAACTTCACCTGTACGTTAATTTTCCATAGTAATGTATTGTCTACTACGTGGTTTAGTGGTTAAGGTCATCGACTTTTATAGGTAACGATGTTTTCATTTTTAAAATGACCAAGTTCAAATCCCTCACGAACACTTTTTTTTTTCATATTACGTTTTCCATCTAGATTTTTTAAAATTGAAACACACTTCTAGTGGGGATCCGGGTTAGAATAGGTCCTCAGTACCCCCTTGCTTGTCGTAAGAGACGACTAAATGGGGTAGTACTTCGGATGAGACCGCAAAAACCGAGGTCCCGTGTCACAGCAGGTGTGGCACGATAAAGACCCCTCCATGCTCAATGGCCATAAGCGCCGAGCATAGGCCGAAATTTTGCAGCCCTTCACCGGCAGTGGTGACGTCTCCATATGAGTGAAATATTCTCGAGAGGGACGTAAAACAATAATCAATCAATTAATCTAGTTTTTAAAAATGTTTCGTGTCAAATCTCTGTTTATTACAATGTGCCGAGTTTGAAATAAGCTTCTAACCTGGACACTGTTTAGTTTGTGAATAGGACTATCAACCAACACGCCGAATACAGCATGCAATATCTGTGTTTTAATAGTCAAGGCTGCTAACGAGATCTTGTATGTTTTCCTGAATGAAAGGTGTTGACAAAGGCATGGTGCCTTTTACGAAAAACCGTTGTGAACTTTACAAAGCTTTGAAAGTAAAAAAACTTTAAGGCCAAACAAGGTAAATAACTGTTAAACAGTTTGAGTTATAAGATTATATGTATTCCAGTAGTAAATTCCTATAATGGTGAATCAATGTTTTCAGGTGCATGAACTTTATTGATGCGTATTAAACTTTCCATATTTTGTTTTGTGGTCAGAGTTATGTACATTTGCCAACTGTTGGTTGTAGAAAGTAATACATACGAGTATAAGAGCTTTTAGACTGTAGAAGTACAACATATTAAATATTTGATACACTCGTAACATTTAACCGTATACATTGTATCTGATACTCAGAAAAGAAAGACAATTTAATTTGCACGCTTTCAAAAATTATGTTTAGACTACATGTTTAATGTATTGACACATAAAATGCATTAGGCTTGTCCCTAGTACTAGGGGAATCCTTCAGGTATTTAAATGGCAAATACGCAATGAGTATAAATATGAATGAAGGTCAGTTCTACGTCACGAGTGCTAGCACGGAGCTCCGATTAGGGAAAATTCCCGCTTTGGTGCAACACCCTCTTTATTCTTGTTTTTAATATGGTGATTTCCACATATGCATTCATGTAAACAGACATGGACATACACACATGTATACACATGAACTACTTGTATACTAATTATGCACAAAATCAAACATGGTTTTATCATATAATTTTGTAAGAAAAGAAAGAAAACACAATTTGATTTCTAATTATTTTGTCCACTTTGAATTATTTGTGAAGTAATTTTCAAATCTTAAACTACGCACATCAGATAAAAAGGAATATAGGTATTGGAAAAAGGATGTTTCACTCCACTAGTTCTTGCACTTCGACATTTTGCAGTTTCTTAATAACTTTGTTTTCATTATTTCAATTCACGTGTTTTAAAGGCGTTACTTTTAATATGTTTGAATTCGATTATTTGAATCTGCTGGCAAAGCTAGCGTTGCTTTTAAATATCAAAATCAACAAACCTATGTTCGTCTTATTTATATATGCTATATGTATGTTATACATTTTTAATGCTTAAGGATGTATGGGACTGACATCAGAGTAATTAAAAAATCCTTAAAATGAGTTAAATAGATAGCATTGTATTCATTTTATTGAAAAAAGACATTTTTAAGATAGGTTCGTGAGTTCGTTTCCATGGTAACGAACATCAAAGATACCCTTGCTGGAGACATTATGATTTACTGTAATTTACTATTTGTCTAAATGGGAGTGTGGAACTGACACAAGAACAATGAAAACATTTCTAAAATTATTAAAGTAAATAGCATTATTTTTAATTTAACAGGAAAAGTCATTTTTAAATAGGTCTGTGAGTTCGTTTCCATGGTAACCATCATCAAACATATCCTTGCTGGAGACATCATATTTAGAACCTGTACAGAAACCGGAAGTGTATGGCTGACATCAGAATAATTAAAAAAAAAAATTGAGTGAAATATATAGCATTATATTTATTTTATCAGAAGGAGACATTTTTGACATAGGTCCGTGAGTTCGTTTCCATGGTAACCATATGGTCATCAAACATATCCTTGCTAGAGACATCATGTTCAAAACCTGTAAAAAAAAAAAACGGAAGGGTATGACCGCCATCAGAATAATTAAAAAATTTTAAAATTGAGTGAAATGCATAGCATTATGTCTATTCTATCAGAAAAAGATATTTCTGACATAAGTCCGTGAGTTCGTTTCCATGGTAACCATCATCAAACATAACCTTTGTGGAGACATCATGTTCAAAACCTGTAAAACACGGAAGGGTATGATTGGCATCAGAATAATTAAAAATTCTAAAATTGAGCGAAATGCATAGCATTATGTCTATTCTATCAGAAAAAGACATTTCTGACATAGGTCCGTTTGTTCGTTTCCATGGTAACCATCATCAAACATATCGCTACTGGAGACATCATAATTCAAAACCTGTAAAAATAGGAAGTGAATGGTTGACATCAGAATCATTAGAAAATTTCAAAAATTGACTGAAATTGGTAGCATTATATTTATCTGTAGGCAAATAAAAAACATTTTTGACATACATGTTGGTCCTTGAGTTCGTTTCCATGGTTACAATCATCAAACATATCCATGCTGGAGACATCATATTCAAAACCTGTAAAAATCAGAAGTGTATGGTTGACATCAGAATAATCAAAACATTCCAAAAATTGAGTGAAATGTATAGCATTATATATATTTACCGAAAACAAAGACATTTTTGACATATGTCCTGAGTTCGTATCCATGGTAACAATCATCAAACCTAGTCTTGTTGGAGACATCACAATCAAAACCTGTAAAAAACGGAAGTGTATGACTGACATCAGAATAAATAAAAAATTCTAAAATTGGGTGAAATGGATAGCATTAATTATATTTCAAATGAAAAGGTTGTTTTCCAGATAGGTTTGTGAGTTCATTTCCATTGTAACGATCATCAAACATACCCTTAAACTTGAAAGAAGAGACATCACAGAGTATTCCAAATCTGCTTCTCCTTTCAATACATTATAGATGTCAACAGCAACCAAACAACACAACTTTATGACAAATGAAATTACTTCAGTTTTTCCATTGTCAACTTCCCATATTCCAGTATCACCTGCAGATGTTGTTAATGTCTCTTAACAACTGATTCAATGGTCAAATCCATGCTGTGCATATGATCAATTTTTAAATCCAGGCAAGTTAGTGACACATAAATTGTTCTCAAACAAGTTTCAACAGTATTGTTTAAAGTCAGCATTTTGCAAAGTCTGTGGTTGTTATTATTCCTCTGTTAACTACTACCTAATCAGGAAACAGAATGCACAATCCTTGTATTAGGTCAACAGGGGATGTTTACTCCTCCTAGGTACTTGATCCCAGTATGTCCAGGGGCCCGTGTTTGCCATTCTCTTTATTTTGTATTCTTTATAGGTTTATGAGATTACTCCTCCTAGGCACCTGATCCCACCCCTGGTGTGTCCAGGGGTCCGTGTCTGCCCAACTATCTATTTTGTATTGCTTATAGGAGTTATGAGATTGATCACTGTTCGTTATCTTCACCTCGCATTGATCACTGTTATCTTCATTTGTTCATAAATTCTTAGATGGCAAGGTGAAAAATTGTACATCAAGTTATCAACAGATTAACATATAGGGCTCTTTTGATATCAATTTAAACTTCTGGGTCTTTGGACTGAAAGAAGTCAGAAATAGAATCCACAATTTTTTTTAGAACGCGTCACACGTGCTTTTCCATTACCATCTTCCATCAACACATCCATAATTCCCTGACGATTATTTCTGCGATATGCAAGTTGGAGATGTACATATGATAAACCACTGTAGGCTATGGAATGAGACATTCCCTTCGAGATGATCTTAGAGTCAGTTAACGGAGAAAGAGTTGACATGTTGATTTTGGCTTTTTCATTGTAATCGGCTCTTTTGATAAAGGAATCTGAAGACAAAGTTTGGCTTTGCGTCACCCCACGTCTTGGTTCCGCGTGATGTAATAACCTTTGTAGGGCAACAACATCCTGTAATGAATCATGGGCTGCATATTCCTCTTCCAAGAAATGCTGATAAAGGTTTACTTGCGAATAAGATTTAAGTCCTGGACTAATAATTTTGAAGAGTTGAAGAGTATCACATATGGCATGAACCTTGTCAAGGAATTTGTTGATAATACCACAGTTCTGGAATGCATTCATCAATACTGGGAGGTCATAGGAAATTATATTGTGGCCAGTAATTACTGTTTTCTTGTCAGTACTTAAAAAGTCAAGAAATTGCATTAGTCCAAGTTTGATTGGCACGGAAGAAACCTCTTTGTTGTTATGGTACATTTTTAACCCATTCATTTTCAAACCTGTGATTTCTTCTGCTTTTCCACTGATTGGTCTTCCTGGAAGAATGTATTGGTTGAAGTGGCTCTCTTCCCTAATTGCTGATATCTGCAATATGTGTGATGTTCTGGCTGTAAAATCAAAATACACTTGTTTTAGTAATTGGGTCAGACAGGTAGTAAAAGAATTGTCATATAACAATTACTTATGATGAGTCCATTACAGTAACAATTATTCCTTGTGATGATAAAAATAATTTCATCAAGCAAGGACAGTTGGTAAATACATGTACATTTACCTAACCCTGTTGCCTCAATATCAAAAATAACTTTGTCCAAAGATTCAAATTCATTGCATGGGATCATTTCCAACGATGGTTGATGGGATGGAGGGGGTATTTCTTGCACTTCACTGGATTGTATGTCTTGAAAATTTACTCCCTCAGCATAGGTAACACCCTCTCTTACCTCCTTTGAAGCATTACCCTGTTGCCTGCAAGTAAATGATATGAAAATTGACAGAGATAAGTACAAGATATGTTAGTAAGACACTGATGCTCCCTTATGGCAGCAAAGTCATTAAGAATAAAATCATATTAAACCATATGGTTACGATAAAAAACTTTGGTACCGAAAATGTCTGGTCAAAAGGAATACATATACGTACTAGAAAAGTCCTATCAACAATCATTCATAAGACATGGCTAATAAATATAAAAGTCTTGCCACAAGAAATACCCATATGAAAAATGAAAGCCCATATCACCATCCATTCAAAAGTTATTTTTGCAAATAAACAGACAGACAGACCAAAACTAATAAATATGCGCCTAAATCTCTGATTACAGGGGCATAAAATAACCAATAAATTAATACGTACCTTTTTGATTTCAAAAGACGTCGTTTGTGTTTAGCCTTGAATGTATTGGCAATCGCTTTCCTCTTCTTGTGTTGAATGTCTCTGATCTTAGCTAATATCTGTGTAATGTAACCTGGTGATAATCCTAGACGGCGATTAACCTTAAAAACAAAAGTGAGGTAGGTTAGATAAATAAAGTGAGTATTACAACTCAAATTAATCATAACTGGAACAAATTGAATTTTAAAGAAATTAGTACACATATCAAATGTGTATGAAATTTCTTACATGCATGACATATTTATGTCCTTCATTCTTCTCTAGTACACTAACAGCTACTCTGAACTTGAGACTGGATGAGGAACTGTAGTGATTTGCTTTTGGGGCCTTGGATGCAACCAATCGATTAAAACTTTCATTTCCTTGGGTACTTCCTAAAGTTGCCAACCTTTCAGCATTCATCGCGTATGTCTCCATGATGTGTTGGATGGTACTCTGCAAGTGTTTATCAGTTAAAGGTCTGCCATGGGGCAGAGAGTTGTACTTTTCTTTTGGATTTTCTAAAAATCGACACCAGCTTGAAGAACAAAGTCTGTGGTCTCCAAATGGATGAAAGGAGAGAGTTTTAAGATTGAGGCCTATCCTTGTAGCATATCCTTTTCCTTGTGCAAGAATGTGGTTGAAACATCTTTGCAGGTACTGAATAACTTTGAATGTTAAGGATTTGTGCTCCTTCACAGAGTGAAGATGGTTCCCAAAGATTTTTTTCACATAATTTGCATCAGATATTTTTCCAATATTTTTGTCAATGTTTGCCCGAAGCCTAGATATTGTGGTACTATCCTCATCACCAACAATGGCTTTTATGCAGACAGGTCCATCATTTACATCCTTAACCATCTCTGCTATCATGTCACTTTCCATCCCTTTTGCACTTCCATGCCAGTTGATGCTGCACTCATGTGAGGGGGGTGATGATTTCGAGTTAAGAGAAAGAGCGTATATACGACAGGATTTGGACCTTGTTGATAAATTGACTATTTTTCCAGAGAATGTCACTATCATTGATGAATGTCCTGAAATAAAATTCAGAATATCGTAACAAGAGGTTCATAACCTTAATGATTACCTGAGTGCTGACATGCATCACATGACTCATGTGCATAAAAGATCAGGCCATATTTAAAGGAATGTTTGTTTCCCCTTCCCCGGGTCTGACTTTTGAAACAGACCAGGCAAGCAGGTGGGTTTTGTTTGGAAAATGTTTATTGGAAACACCTATGAAAAAGCAGCTCAGAGCACCGATAGTCATTTTCAATACTGTACATTAGAAGAAGAGTATGCCATGCCTTGGTTGAGCTTGTTTTTATGTTGGTCACTGGATTGACATGTCTGTTGGCATTTATAATTCATATTCTTGGACATATTAGTGCGAATGCACTCAGTGGATGCAATATGTTGGTTTACTTTACGAATACCTACATAGAAACATTACATCTTTTCAAAGAAGACATTGAAAACAAAACCAAAACATTTGTTCTTGACTTCGTAGAAACAGATGTACTTAATAACATATTAGAACGATTTTTGTTCCGGAAATGATAATTAGAAAAAACAGCACGATTTTTGGGTAAAAAATTTTTACACGGGCCCTTTTTTAGACCCGGCCGGACAAGGGGAAACAAACATATTTTTATTTTTAGCCTCATTAATACACAAACATATTGTTAATATATTGGGGCCGAAGAAAGCTAAGTGACAATTCATATTCTTTTCATTGTTCAACACATTCATGCTGGCATACAACCTACAACTCATGAAAAATAACCTTTGTTTTAATAATCATTCTAAACTCATTTTTACTCTAACTTTTATGAAATCTAAAACATTTATCACAAAACATTTGATCTGGATGAAATGTTGTTCATGATTTCAAAAACTTTTACAAACACCAGTTGCAGAAAAAATGCCTGAATAATGAAATTTATCATTCCATTTCCTTATATATTCCTTTCTAAGAATCGAGCAAAAACCTGTTCTTACAATCAGATAATATATGTATGGCTGCAACAGGGGAAAAATAAGGCACTGAAATCAGATACTGGAGATATTTGTGCTGTTAATGGTGTAAAAGTTACTATGAATTGAATCTGGATAAGTGGATGAAAATGATTTAAAGAAGTGGTTGTATTCAATGAATCATATAGCAAAATAAATAAAAGTTGACCCATTTATGGCACTATGCTGTGTGTTGCACTAAGTGAAAATAAATCAAAGAATGTTACTGGGTTTGTATAATTTGTATGCGGTGGTAGATTTTTATAGTGTCTTGTCTCTATTTTCTGTACTGCTGACATCAACTAAGAAAGAAAAAATCTTACTCGTCAATTTATGTAAAACCAAAGATCCGCCACTGATTTATTGTGTATATTCTAGCTTTATATAACCCCTCCCCCTAAAAGATATTGAAATTTATATTGTCTCTATTTTCTGTACTGCTGACATCAACTAAGAAAGAAAAAATCTTACTCGTCAATTTATGTAAAACCAAAGATCCGCCACTGATTTATTGTGTATATTCTAGCTTTATATAACCCCTCCCCCTAAAAGATATTGAAATTTATAGAGATGTATATTAAAACTTGACAAGTACTTAAATATATTTATACTCAGACGCTTGTATAATACACTTTGTAGGTTACGCTAAATATTTCAGCTTGGTCTAGATCTATAAAGTCGATCTAGGAACAATCAACTGACATTGACAAGCGCCGGTGCAGCGGTGAAGTCATACCCTATTAAATTTCAGTATTATTTTTTAAGCATCGATTTTCGTGGACTTTTTGGGAAGATTTGCACTTGAACAATTTTTCCCCTTCTTATTTGATGTGCGTACTCGGCATTAATTTATTAACCTGTTAACAGTGATTGACAAACCTGAACAGATGTCATGCGCCTGCGATTGCGGATACAGATGATCCGACGTCTGGTGTCTTGGTAAAGCAGCTTTCCATCGTCTTCTTTGGGCCAAAGAAACCTTGCCGTAACGCTGGATCGCTTTAACTGACTGAAATCCGCGTTTTCCCCGCATTTCTGAATTTGAATGTGTCAAAAGTGTCTCAGACGACAACACTATGTTTACATTGCCGAAAAGTAATTGAAGTTGTAAAATTTACGCGATTGTTTTTATTTCGAATCTAATAATATTTTTAACTTAGCTTATGTAAAATATATCTATAAAATCAAATACAATGAAGATATTATCTTATATGGACTCAGAATCAAACAGTAGATGCGAACGACATAGGATTTATTTACGTCATTCGGAGTTGCGCGGTAATTTCAAAATCGTCAGTCCCGTACATCCTTAAGTACGAATATTTCCGAATTTCGATCTCTCGAAGTTTTATCAAGATCCCTTGAATTTCGTGTTATCGAGAGTCACCTGTATAATATGTACCTGTATATACTGTAGTAGTAATTACTTTCAGAAACTCTATGTAAATTTCAAACTGTAACCACTGCAGTCTTTGTTTTGCATGTACGTACAGTTGCAGTAAACATGTCAAATCTATACAGAAAAGCGGATTCACAAAATATCGTCATCGTGGATGGATGATTCAGACTTCAGGCTACTAATTCCAAGTGTTAGAGGCCTTAATAAAATGGCTGTTTTCATACCGATGTACATCAGGTTTACAAATTTAGAACTTTTCGGAGCAGTCCTTTATCATGTCATTAATTAAAAAGTCATTCGAAAGTAGCTACTGAAATATCGAACCTGATCAATGTCATCTTTACGATATTGTTAATTTTATTATAAAAGCTGTTCTCAACCGGGTTATAAAACAGTCAAATACCCTGCCAATGATATGTGGGAACGAACTCGACTGAAAGCTTTTGATAGTGGTATATATTAAGCATTATATTTATATAGTGGAACTTGTCTAATCCGTGGGAGATAGAGTTTAACGTATATCGGGTTACAGTGTACAGAACAAGGAAATTGGAGGTAAGGATTCGATTATACAATGTACGAATTAGACAGGTTATGCTTACTAGTATGTCGGATTAGACAGGTATCCGGTGAAACAGTCGAACTGTATATTTAGGAGTCTAACAATGCCCTGTGTGAGGTTTTCAAACAACGTTTATCAGTTTCTTTTTGTTACCAGATACCTTTTTTTCTTCCCATGCTGTTTTAATCTCTAAAGAGTGCTGTGGGGATCCGGGATAGAGTAGATCCTCAGTACCCCTTGCTTTTCGTAAAAGGCTACTTATTGGGCGGTCCTTCAAATGAGACTGCAAAAACCGAGTCACCACCTCACAGCAGGTGTGACACGAGAAAAATCCCTCCCTGTTCAAAGGCCATAGGGACCGAGCATAGACCTAAATTCTGAAGCCCTTCACCGGCAATGGTAATGTCTCCATATGAGACACCTGTGGTGTCTGCTTCATACTTAGATATTTTATTGAGAGTAGATATTAACGGCAGGCTAACAACTTATCTTTATGACAACGGGATGATTTCAGCCATCGTCAATTTCCCATATTTATGTAATAATATTCCATTATCACATGCATATACTGTTTGTATTTCTCAACTGATTCGATATGCAAGAGCTTGTTCTGCGTATGGTCATTGTATAAATCGGGCCAGGCTTATTACACGCACGTTGATGGTGCAGGGGTTACAACAGTCTCGTTCAAAGTCAGCATTTTGCAAATATATAGCTGTTATCAGTTATAACGATCTAGTTAGCCAATACAACTCATCATTGGGTCAAATGTTGTCTGATCTGTTTCATACCGATTGTTAGGCCATTCTTAGCACATTGATTTTGACTACGGATAACTCAGTTTACCTGATCAAAATATAGGACTTACGGCGGGTGTGACCGGTTGACAAGGGATGCTTACTCCTCCTAGGTACTTGATCCCACCTGTGGTATGTCTGGGGGTCCGTGCTTGCCCAACTCTCTATTCTATACTGCCTATAGGAGTCATGAGATTGATCACTGCTCGTTGTATTCGCCTTTCTTGGATGAGAAATGCTCTAGTGGAACGTTTTGCAACCAAACAGCTACACCCTTAAGGTACATCCCTAATGACGGCCATAATATCTTGGGAAATAAAGTTTGAATAATTGTATACTTATTTTTTATTTTTGAATTTTTTTTTTTTTTTACATAACAGTTTGAAAAATTTCGAGTCCGAAATCCAGCAACAAAGACCTACCTGAAATTCCGGATATGTGACACACGAGGGGTAGAGGAGGGCTTCTCCATCAAAAGTGAAGATCTGGGATTTATCCTGGACGGGAACCTGCCCAATCATTACACTGTATGGAATATTTTTGTTATTCAAACTGTATACCACAAAAGTATCAAACAAAAGGTTAAAATTGTGAGTGATTCTAAGAATTTGATTTTGATGAGTAGATATTGAACTGACATGATTTTATGTATCCTTTTGTGTAATTTGAAGACATTGTTTTTTAGTTGTATGCCCCTATTGGCCTAGCTTACACACACACACACACAGAGAGAGAGAGAGAGAGAGAGAGAGAGAGAGAGAGAGAGAGAGAGAGAGAGAACAATAATCCAAACATGATGACTATTGAAGATTGATTAGGTGAAAATTGCGAATTCAGGTCCATCTTTTTTCCAATCTTTTTTAAAAATTGTTAAGCAAAAAACCCTAACAATTATACATCACTCGTTGCACATGTAACATGATGTCAAAAATTAAACATTATCGTCTGCTGGCGATGTTTTATTGAAAACGTCATTGCAATTGTTTGCTGTTTATTTCAACATCATAGAAAACCGCTATTTTTTCAAATGCTGTATTTATAAAGACTCTCTTCCTAGGTACCTGATCCCGCTTCTGGTGTTTACAGGGGTCCGTCTTTGCCCTGTTCTAGATTCCGGATTCTTTGTAGAATTATCAGATTGATCACTGTTTTGTTATTTCAACTTTTCATACATCAAATTTACAACCAAAACAAAATCAATTTTTCATCAAACTTTTAAAACTCAGAGATTGGTTTAACATCTTTCAAAATGAAGTCAGCTGAGTATAAGATATTTACAGTAATTAATCGCAAACTATACATTATCCTTTCAAAATGAATGACAGGTGCAGAACAAAGTGATAAATTACGTATGCAATAATGTATTTCAAAGGTTTTCAGATAATGCAATTCGTCATTCAAATGTAAAATGGTTCAATACAGCTAGATTTACATCTATGTACATGTATGCAACTTTTTTTTTTACCACAGATACTGTTTTATTCATCACTATCCATTGCTTATTGGTATAAACTTGTTCTGTAATTTGCAAAACATATTAAAACATCTGATTTATGGAAGTTCAAGACAATATTACCCCGGGACCTCCAAAAGTCAAAATCACACGGCCTCTTACCTCTGCTTGGCGCAGGTTCGAATCCCGCTCGCGTCGGTAAGTGAAAGTTTCCCACTTTACTTGCGGAAGGTCGGTGGTCTCTTCCCAGGTACATTGTATCTGGGTTCTCTCTTCCACCAATAAAAACTGGGCGCCACTATATAACTGAAAAATTGTTGAGTGTGGCGGAAAACATCAATCAATCAATCCAAATGTCTAGCTACCTTGGTATATGTAACAATGAATGCACATACGCTTGGATACTTTGTGCTCTCGTATGTCTATGTTTTGTATTTTTACTTTTCGAGTTTGGAGTTGAGTTCTTGCAACGTTCCATACAGATCTTTTGATTTCTCCAGTTATCATTAAGTCCTCCTAGTTACGTGATCCCACCTCTGATGTGTCCAGGGGTCCAAGTTTGCCTTTTTCTAGGTTTTTTATTCTTGAAAAGAATTGTGAGATTGATCACTGTTCGTTATCTTCACCTTTTCATCAAATGAGTTTGTCACATACGTTTGACCCAAAGTTAGGATGTCATGTCTACAGATATATTTATCTATTATATATGTTTTCCCTAGTTCAACCCAGTAGAGAAAGCAACACCAAAAGTACCCGGATTCATCAAGGATCCGACCCTGAAGGACAGGATGCACGCTGTTGTTTTTGTCATTGATGGAAGCACATTTGATGTTTTACCAGAAGGGATAATTAAAAAACTAAAAGAAATGAAAACGTTTGTGGTTGAAAGAGGTATGTGTCCATTTCCACGATATATTTCGAAGGGCTAACCAATTTGCATCAAAACGATTCATTTTGCATTTTAAAGGAACATGGACACAATTTGAGCTGAAAATTTTCAGTTTTTATTTTTCAATTTTTAATGATTAGAAGGCCAAGGTAATTCTAATGGTTAGCAAAGATTTGAATATCTGTTGTCAAGGTGCATGGGAGGTACAGAGCTCACAATTCTTTGTTATGTAAACAAGCCTCATGCCATATTTTTGTTTACATAGGTTATATGCACTTGTACCAGTTTCGTTTAAAACAGATTTTTTTTCAATATACAAGTTCATTCTGAACACAATTAAATAGTTTCTACTGTTTTGCTCATCACTTTTGTGTTTTAAAAATACTATTTTCTATTAAACGATCTACAGTATATGTAAACAAAAACATGACACGAGCCTTGTTTACATAACCAAGTATTGTGAGTGCTGTACCTCACTTGTAACTCAACAACTGATTTTCAAATTTTGTTGACCATTAGAGATACTTAAGCCTTGTAAACATTAAAAATGGAAAAATAATATTTGAAATTTTTAAGCTCAAATCGTGTCCATGTCCCTTTAAGAGGAAAACAACACACACCGTGTTTTATCATGTTATGGGTTTTCTTGAGTTCACTTGAGATGTGGTGAAAATGTTTCTGGTTGTTTTTCGTTAACTTTTCACATCTTCTACTTTCATACTTGGGTTATTTTCAAATTTACAGAAATGACGGACTATTTATGCTATACATATCTCTTACGAATGTAGGTGCACCTCAACTTGTTTTCTTGACCAAAATGGACAAAGTATGTAAACTTGTCGAGAAAGACATAAGCAATGTGTACCTAAGTGAAGTTGTGCAGAGCGCTGTTAGCAGGGTGGCTGACGTCATTGGTATCCCGAGATCCCACGTTTTACCGGTGCAGAATTACGAAAAGGAAACCAAACTTCAAACAAATCTTAACATATTGGCTCTAGGTGCACTACACCAGGCACTCATGTTCGCAGACGACTTTTTGGAAAACCAGTATGAACTTGAAAATTGAGGTCGTAGGTCATAGCCTTTATTTGTGCCCAAAGTCAACATTTTGTGAAACATGTAGAATACAAACTAGGTATAGCGTTATCTGAAGTCTGATTTTTTTGTCAAATAAATTGATGACTAATCACCACCGTGGTGCGTATTTATTTCGAAACATCATGAAATAATACCTGTATGAGAGACTGGATTGGAGATCGTACATGTATGTCAACGCTGGAAAATCAGTACAAATGTATGTAGAAATGAAGACTTATTTCAGGATTTAGAGATATTCATCATCCTTGTCAATTTTGTGAGGTAAAGTGGAGAAAACTTATTCTCAATAACCGTCATGATGATGTTATCCTATTTTGTTTCTTCTTAGAAATAGTTTTTTACTTGTTTACCATAAATTACATTGTTTTACTATGTTACTGTATTCATTTTGACCCATTGTGTGACATGTTGCGGCTTGAGCATCACTGAAGAGGCATTATTTGTCGAAATGCGCATCTGGTGCATCACAAATGGTACCGTGTAAGTTTTACATGTGTATATCTTTTAATTCTTATTATGTGTTTGTAGTATATCAAATTACATGTACGTGAAATTTAAAACCAATAATGAGTAATAGTGTTATATACTAACTATCCCATCTTTTCTAAATATTTCTTTACAAAACGATTTCAGAGACGGCATAAACTTATGAACTTGTGTTCATCAATGATTGCGTAAAAATCCCGCTATGTGACTTTGTTAATTGAGAATGTTTTATGATTAATTATATTTCTTTTCCCCATTATGCCTTTGAGCAATGTCTTGTTCACATTGATATAATCTGCTAATTTGAAGTCCCTTACTGTAGTTACTAAGTATGAAATTATAATAGTTCCAACTGTATATAAACATGTATACTTCGATTATTCATTGATAAATATCCTCCATTATTCAGAGTCTATATTCTTTGATTTTTAATTTGAAAGCGTCTTAAAGTATCTCTCTCTTTGGGGCACTTCTTTTAGATGAGGAAAGTATTGTAGTATATCGCTGCCTTGTACTTGACAGATCGTTATTTTGACTTGTCAGATCTTTATGTCGACTTGTCAGATCTTTATGTCGACTTGTCAGATCTTTATGTCGATTTGTCAAATCTTTATATTGACATGTCAGATCGTTACGTTGATTTGTCAGATATTTAGTTGACTTGTCCGATCTTTTTGTCGACTTGTTTGATCTTTGTGGTGACTTGTCAGATAGTTAACTCCGATTGTCATATCCCTATGTTGACTTGGCATCAGATATAACCTTGTGACTAATCTGGGTTCTGTCAATGATTGCATTTCACTCGACACTATTACCTTACTGTCCTTACAAGTCAATAGGACGGTAGCGCATATGGCTCGCAGTAATATGTCAGCATAGTCAGTATCTAATCGGCTATTCGGGAAAATCTTTGGTTTTGTTTTTTCATAAAGTTTCATTAATGTAACTACGTTGCACATTGGAATATCACAAGAGGTTTTTGAAATATCAACTTCGAGATCTTGCACAGAAAAAATATCTAAAATTTCAAATCTGTGATTTTCTGCGGCTTGGATGTAGCAGCAACATGGGTTTGTGAAAACCCGTTTGACAAGGTGATCCGCTGCTCGTCTTAGTTTTTGCTTAAAAGCTTTGTTACTGGCTGTCTACGAAAACATGCAGGGATAATGAAGCCCATAGACGGCAGAGCGTGACACCGCACTATAATCGGACCGACATCCTGAGATCACATTAATCAACTGAAATTTATGATTTCAAGTCTTGTTTACATTTTGATTATCGTTATAATGATCTAGCTTGCCAATGCAACATATCATTGGGTCAAATACTCTCTGATATGGTTCATACCGATTGTTAGAAGTTCTTGGCACACTGATTTTGACTACGGATAACTCCGTTTACCTGATCAAGATATAGGGCTCATGGCGGGTGTGACCAGTCGACAGGGGATGTTTACGCCTTCTAGGTGCCTGATCCCATCTCTGATATGTCCAGGAGTCCGTGTTTGCCCAACTCTCTATTTTGTATTGCTTATAGGAGTTCTGAGATTGACCACTGTTTGTTATCTTCATCTTTCATTGCGATGCTCCCATGGAGACGGTAACCTGGTTGTATCTACCTTGCTGTGTGGTAACAGGCGGTGAGTGCGAGTTTTTGTACGGAATCATGGGCTAAGTGGCCCCATCGATATTATTTCGGTAGAAAGGCAAAGATAACCAACGGTGATCAATCTCATAACTCCTATAAGAAGTTATACAATTTCTTGAAATCTTGAGCCCATAACCTTTTCACATGTTGCATAATAAAAAGATAGAGATAACGAACAGTGATTAGTCTCTTAACTCTTATAAGGAATACAAAATTACGAGTTGGGCAAATATGAACCCCTGAACACACATGTACCAGAGGTGGGATCTGGTGCCGACATGTAACTAGCAATGCATTGCACGATTTATGCAGCGTCATTTCGGGAAGAAGTGCGTTGATCGATATGTCGGACATTTGGAGAAAATAATCGTATGGAGATTGTAGCTCCATGAGACGTTAGAACGGCTCATGCACAACTATTGCAAGGTTTCTGTTAGCCTTTCAGGGGTCACAATATTGATGCCCTTGTCTCATCAGAGGTTTTCAAACACTTCTCTTCCCACTCTTGGTTTAGGAGGCATTGTACACACATGATACCGTTAATCTTTCGTTTGGTTTAGGAGGCATTGTACACACATGATACCGTTGATCTTTGGTTTGGTTTAGGAGGCATTGTACACAAATGATACCGTTAATATCTGGTATGGTTTAGGAGGCATTGTACACAGATGATGCCGTTAATCTTTCGTTTGGTTGAGGAGGCATTGTACACAGATGATGCCGTTAATCTTTGGTTTGCACATTTACGACAAGCCTGCACAACAAATAATGAAAGCTTTACCAACACTTTTTAACACTGTCCTTGGGATCGGGCTGTTCAAAGCGGTCCCATAACTGCATAACATTGCATAGTCAATGCACGGGAGTCGTGAGAACTCCGTACGAGTTCCGAGAGAGACTTATGGTCACTATTTAAGAACAAAATTACGTGAGAAGATGAACTGCGACACATTACGTCAGCATGATTTATGAAGCGTGCTACCTGCTGGCGAGAAGTGTTGCAGTTCATAATCTCGTTTTTTTTTCAAAATTGATGTTTTTATATATTTACATTCTACTTTCATTTCAATCGGGATTCCTAGCCGTTGAAAGAGGTGTATTGCATTCACCAAAGTTCATACGGACATTGTTTACACCTGCATTGCATTCATGAAGAAATGGATATAATTAAAGTTAGTAAAGATATCGAAGGCAAAAACACTGATAATTAGATATTTTATAATTGTACAATGTTCTAATAATTTTCGCACAGCCATCGTACGGATTTTACCCGATCTCTTTACAAGAGCACTTGAAAAAAAAATGACACGAAGTCCGTTTGTAATGTAAACATAAACGCCGTTGCCCCTGGTATCTTCCGCACTTAGTAACATATTATAAGGGTTTATTGTGAAGATGTTAAACGCACAATAATCATGCCACACGTTACAATGATTGTATTGTTTATGATCCCAAGATGACGTAATCACAATTAACATTACAAACACAAGAAGAAGATATTCTGTTAGAGTTTCATGTTTAAATCGTTTCGATTTCACTGCAGTCACAATTACTTAAATTAAAGGAATTGTACCTTATGACCTTTGACATCATTCTGCATAAAACCCACCAAATTGATAGTTCAAATATTTCTCAGTCCAACACGACCACATTTTAGCATTTGTTAGGAAGGGAGACATTAAAGATTTAAGAAATTGTCATTCCAAGTATTGCATTACTAGAAAAATGTGTTCCAAGATTCAAATACGTGAATAATTTTCGTGCATTCTCCAATATAAAATGGTTAAGATAACGAACAGTGATCAATCACATAACTCTCATAAGGAATACAAAATTTAGAGTTGGACAAACACCGACCTCTGGACGGACCAAAGGTGGGATCAGGTGCCTAGGAGGAGTAAGCATCCCCTGTCGACCGGTCACACCCGTCATGAGCCCTATATCTTGATCAGGTAAATGGAGTAATCCGTAGTCAAAATCAACATGTAAAGAATAAGTATTAATCGCAATTATGTTTACCCATACGTATTGATCATTTAATGAAAAACAAAACACATTAATTCTATTTAATAACAATACGCTTTACATTTAAAATACTATGTGTGAAAAAGCTAACACTACAAAACTTAAATAGATACACTTCTGCATTAACATAGTGAGAGGTTAAAGAACATTTTTATACTAAATCGCCATCAATTTCAAAAATTCTATCAAGAATAAAAAATTCAGAGAACGGCTAACACGGATCCCTGGAAGCATCAGAGGTGGGATCAGGTGCCTAGGAGGATTGATGCTGACATTTTAAATAATTTCACCTCTCTTGATTAAAGCATATTCTCCCATTAAACACCTCTCTGGAAATCGAAGCACTTCCACTGGTATCCAATTCTTCACTTGGTTGTATGCAGAATGGCTATTAGATGTTCTCCATTTTACTTTTGAAACACTTTGAGTGTCAAAACCTATGTTCTTTGGTAACTTAGCGTGGTTAACCATGACGAAAAGTACTTTATTAGCAAGTATTTTCCTAGTTTTCATGTTTTCCATAACGGGAATCAAATGATAATTTTTACAATATGTATCCGCTAAATATGATGGCGATATGAAGAATATCAATGACAATGAATTATCAATGATGTCGGATGTAATTTCGCTATTTTTTCTCCCGGGGTTGTTCAATTCACAGTTATTGAGTATAATACCCACTTCCATGTTGTCCTCCAACAGCTTATTGTACAGCTGACTCGTGACGTCAGTTTTATCTTCATCACAACAAAATACATAACACGTGTATCTGTACCGGTTTTCTGACAATTCAAGAGGAATTTTCCAACGCAGTAAATCGGATATTTTATTTCTGTGCAAGAATAACATGTATATAACCAATGGTGCAATCAAGACAGCGATTGTTTCAAAATAATATCGCTTATTAAGTGACACCACGTGAGAATCGTCAAGAATAGCGTCCCTTGTTAGGTTGCCATGCTTCAGGTGCAGCATCACCTTGTTCACTTTTTCACTGTTAGAATAATTGTCTAATTGATAAGCATATGGCATTTCTGGAAGTACTACATAAGTATCAGGATGCTCAACCGTGACATTAACGAATCTTTTCTTTTCCTTGTCATATTTCAGGCGCCTGAATACAATTTTATGAATACCATAAACAGAAGTATCGGCACACATCGAAAACACTGAAACGATATGCCCATGATCAATGTGAAATATATTTTCCATCAATGAACAGCGCAAAGGTACAATAAACCAGTGTCTTAACCCACCGCAAATGGAGAACATTCTTGTTAGGTAAGAACAGCCGCTACACGAGGCGCCACGTGGCATCTTCTGTGTCTCTTTTCCGTTTATAGAGTATGTTTGTTGAATATTCTTCGAATTCCCTTCGATTGCTAGAGTCAACGGATACCAAAATAGATGCAATTCATTCCCAAGTGGTACGAATATCACATCCTGAATTCCGGAGTATTTTTTCAGTATCTGCTGACTATAAAGATTAGTATAGGTCACAGTTAGAATTTCTGAGGGTATCCTCAATGTCCGATTTATTATACACTCCCCTAAGAACGCCTTTGTCACTACCTGACACATATATCGTCCATAGTCCCCTTCGTCAATATACGAAATGATAAGATAACTCTCTATAGTGATATATTCTGCGTTTGTGGTAATGGAAGTATTTATTTTCATATTTTGATCATCGACATGTATCAACCGATTGTCTTTTTTCCACACTACTGTCAAATTATGAAGACTAGCCGTGAATTGTACATTCGTAATTGTACACCGTAAATTTACGAATTCACCAGGGGATTTTAATTCCATACGCACATTTTCCATAGCAGTATTCTCAATATCTGTGGCACAATAACACGTTTCACTTTCAATTTTGTATGTTAATGTGTTTCTTGTCTGAAAAGCCGATATATCGAATGTTTCTGTCTTACTGCAAACCTTATTCATAAATGAATGAGAGTCCAGCGAAGGCCAAATGGATGGACTTCTTGATTCAAATGAAAAGTTAGAAACGAACAGGTGTTGATATTGCGAAGCGTAGAAATCCGATGTAGTATAGCACAGAAAAAATAAAACAACACCCCATACCAAGTATAGGAATGAAATCCACAGAATAAATTTGAAACATTTGAGCATATTTTTAAAACATTTAAATAGTAAAGTTTCAAGAACGCCTATAGGTTGTATTATAATATTAAACAAACGATATGTGTAAAAGTGTTTGCCTTGTCTGTTCATTACAGTCACATAATGCCGAATGACAGGATCAGATACTATTTTCAGTGTAACACGTCTGACTATACACAGTGATAGGACACATATAAACATAACAAAATAATCTACAAATACCAGCTTGTCTTGGTAAAACATGTTGAACAAACATATTATTATGAAATTCAATAGACACGCAATCAGACATATCACAGATATCGTCACTCTTGACTGAATTTCCTTTTCTTGACGTGAGGCTACTTCATTCAAACTGAAAACAAAAAAGGCGAATGTTAACAATAAAAATGAAATTTCATTTGAAGCACGAGAAACGTATTCATCACAGTCTAAACGAAAATTAGGGACTCAAATCGGAAATATAATTTGAATTGGGGTGCCACCAATGAGCAAGGACAATGTGACGGTGGAGGTCCGAAGTTCGAAACTCTGGAATGTTTTGCAAATCGCGCTTGGTCAAAAAAGGTCATATGGGGAAATCTTAGATCCGAGTTCTTCAAGGTGAAACAGCAAACGTCTTGACGACGGTTGATCAACAACTTATATCACATTTTTTTAATCATGTAAAGTAATGAAATTATAACGGTCATGAAAATTACATATTAAAGTTACTACTAAGTTAATGATATTTCAGTCATATTCATCTAATTTGAGTTGGTGAAATAGGTTGTATATATCTAGAAAATATGTCTGCTCCGGGCACTACTTTCACTTGCGATGGGTTTTTTTATCAATTAAAGTCACTAGCCCTCTAAAATTTTCCCAGTGAAGTACATTAATACATTACACGTTTAGTTGCATTCAAAAAATGGTTCATACACAATTAAACTAGAACACAGAAGTACGTTATTTATTGGATATTAGTTGTTGTGAATGATGGTGCGCTTGAAATTTTCCATTCATTTATCTCATAATTGATCAGCGTCCGTTGAACACTTTCAACCGAAAACTACCATTACAATTGTTTTCAATTTTTACGAAAACTTGGCCGATTTCCGAAAATAGCCTTCTCTACAACATCACATCGGTAAGAAAAAATCATTGCATAGTTGTATAAAGCAGTGAGGCCTTTACCAAAATTACAAATGTCATGATCTTCGGGATAGAGGTTCTAACTCCAGGGTGGGGCCAAATTGGGTATATAGTGTTTAGGTGTAAAACATTTCAATACCATAATCTTTAATGCTGTTGATACTAAATACTAGATTCTGATTAAATATATATATTTAAAAGGAGAATGTGTCCTTTACCAAAATTGTAAACTTCATGATCCAAGGACAGGGATTCGGTTTCGATTGGGACCAAAATTATGATAGCGACCATTTTGTTTAACAACATCTTATAATATTTATATTTCAATATTGTGAAAAGCTTTGGGACATTATTTCCCATCCATATTTATTATTTCTTTACAGAAATGTATTATTTAAGTGTGCGAAGATAAATAATAAACTTTTCCTGCTGTTCATTAACATTACAGACAAAATCCATGCAGTCAGCTTAGTGCTTCGCAGTACTTTCAGTACTTTGATCTCTTTTAAATGTACAATTAGATTGTAATCAGAAAGTGAATACACGAAAATATGGTTTATAGTTTGTTATTCTAAAATGGAAAATCAAACTCAGTCAACCCTAAGGCAATATTTGACAACATGTACTTGGTCGTCAACGACAGATGTAGTCCGAGGTATAAAGACATGCATTATGATTGAACTTTAGAGAGAGTGGGAAAGATTGAAAATAGTTTTAGTCGATTTTTGTCTCCTTTTTGGGGTGGAGGGATCTTCTCAAGATGTATTCTTCTGTGTGTTAATCCGTTTTTTAAAGTATTTAAATTAAACGTGCTTTACCACAAAACAGAGTTGCGTATCAACTTTAAGGTAACTCCATACTCGCAGTTTTATCTGATACAAGTTTGAAAAATGTATTTATTTCCATTCATTAGAGTTAAAACTAACAAATTATCAAATAAAATACATATGTCATCACACTTTTTAAGATACGAGACGTACATAAACAGAATCATATATCACCGTCAGAAAATTGCAATTTTCCTTAAACAGCGTTATCAAAATTTCATACAAACTGGTTATGACGATATAGTAGCATTCATAACAATTTCATGAAACTGTATCTTCACAAAAATATACGAAATGTCTGTAAAAATAAAGGAAATCTATCGCATAATAGACTTGATAAAGAAATCAATAGAAACAGAGTTATTGCCCTTGGATTCAATAATTTAAAACGTAACATTGATTATTCATTTATAACTTAGACTTTTAAAATAATTTATTTTTAACAAGATTTTTTACAATAACTATCGGAAAAGACTCCAACAAAATTTATGTTCCTATCACGCATAAATGTAAATAAATCATTGATTTTGCAAAATCTGATGACATCACAGGAGGGTGGAATTACTTTAAATGGTCTTCGATATTTTGATGGATAAATAAACTTATAGAGCAGACATTCAAGCTTTATATGTAAAAATAGGTTTTACAGTTGATCGATATTGATTTCTCCTCATTTTATCCAGGTTGTAAGGTTAGCTACAATGTGTTTACATTCGCAAAATATACAGAGCAATGACCCCTCTATATGTATCTCTACATTTACAGAAATAAATATAAACAATGTCAACTGAAATTTGTCACTTTACCTTGTTTCCGGCATTGTCATCCGATAAAAGACAAAGGGTATTTAGATCCAATTCCAAAATCCTCTTACTAAGTACAAATACGTACTTTTCCAACTCGGAGCGACATTAATTCGGCCCCTCTGTCAAGTATTTCAAATCTATTTCAAAACTTGAGTTATAATGCCGGAAAAAGATTTCATTAATATTATGCAATATTTCTTTTAAAGAGTTCTCTTTGGATTTAAAGGTCCTCTTTCTAACTATGAAATGCAAGCATTGCGAAATCCAAACAAAATCAACAAAGACATAGGCATATAGCATTAGAGGGATGACTTTACAATTTTCTGAAAATTGTTAACACGCATTGCATAACTGATATAGGAGTAGTTTTACTTCAGAATCCTAAATCGTGTAGGGGAGCTAATGAAGGTGTTACAATCTATATCATGCATGTTAGTTTGTCGCGACAGCAGACACCGAGAATCAAACCCAGGCTTCCGGTTGCTAAAAAGACGCCGTAATCGCTAGGTTTTTGTGACCGACATCGTGATACGTTTTAACGCAGTCCTATACCTACGTTTTCCATCCAGTATTCTTGTCACTGCTTGTTTGTTAATTAATTCTAATGAGCCACAAAAACAAACAATTGTAATGGTGAATGGGGAATTACAAACATCCGAGAAAAATTCTTTAAAAAAATCAGAAGCTAGATAGAGCAACTTACCAGAGTCAGAGTAAAACATGCTACAATTACAACTACCAAGGTTCATGCTTCAGATCACCCTGTGCATATTTACATATATGTATCAAGTATGGGGGTCAACATCCTAGCAACATTTGTCAATCAAAAAACATCGGCACACAAGGGGAAGGTTTTAGTAATTTTCGTGGACAGGGAAATTACAGATTTTCAAGGGATCAGTACCAGAACACAAGAGGAAGAGGGGGGTCTCAATTCAGAGGTCAAAAAGGGAACTTTCTAATGTATGGAAGCTTGGGACCACCCCTATAGATATAAACAATTTAGAATCATTGTTACACAGTTATCCTTTTTAAAAATATAGCTTTAGAACTTTTGCAAGGATTTAGATTTGGATTCAGATTAGGGTACAAAGGGCCAAGAATAGGGAGTGAATCAGATAATCTTACATCAGTCAAAAAACACCCTGAGAAAAAAAAATAGATAATGAAGTGGGAAAAGGAAGGATAGGGGGGCCATATTCAATTAAACCAATATCAAATTTAAAAATATCGCCAAAAGGCATTGTATCAAACAAGGGGGAATGTGGCGATTAATTACACATCTATCTTTTCCAGAAAATAATGGTGTTAATCACTACATAGATCCCCAAGAATGTACAGTAGCTTATACATCTTTAGATCAGGTTTTAGAAACAGTAGCTAGATTGGGAACAGGAATATTGCTGACTAAGATGGATATCAAATCGGCATTTAGATTTTGATAATCCATCCTGGTGATTTTGATTTGCTAGGTTTCAAATTTCAAGAAAATATTACATTGACAAATGTTTACCAATGGGTTGTGCAATGTCATGTAAGCTGTTTGAAAAGTTTTCAACATTTTTACACTGGCAATTCCAGAAACAGACAGATATTGGCACGATTTATCATTATCTGGATGATTTCTTATTTATTGGAAGAGTAGGTACTCAAGAATGTTCACATTTAATGGAAGAGTTTCAGAATTTGTGCAGTTTGGTGGGTGTACCGTTAGCATATGAAAAAACAGTAGGATCATCTACACGCCTTATATTTTTAGGTTTAGAAATCAATGCGGTTGATATGATTGTAAAAATTCCTCTAGAAAAGGTAAAACAGTTGAAATCTATGCTAACAATTATTACAGTTACAAAAAGTACAAAGCATATTTGGAAGCTTCATTTTTTTCAGCAAAGGTGTGCCAGTTGCAAGAGCATTCAACAGGAGCTTTTATGATGCTACTTGTGGGGTGACAAAAGCTCATCATCATATCAAAATCACAAATGAGTTTAGGGAAGATGTTAAAACTTGGTTATTTTTTTTAGAACAGTTCAATGGTGTTAGACTCTTGCATGAGAGTGAATGGCTGAGTAATGAAAATATGAATTGTTTACAGATAGTACAGGCAATCCAGATTTGGGATGTGGTGTATACTGGGAAGGTAGATGGGTTTTCTGGCCTTGGCCGACAAAATGGGAATTAGGTATTTTTAAAGAAATGTCATTTTTGGAGCTGGTGCCCATTGTATTAGCTATTTACATATGGGGCGAAATGCACTTTAAGAACAAGAGGATCATAATGCAAATTGACAATAATGCACTGGTGTCAATTATTAACAAACAAACATCAAAATAAAAAAGAATCATGTTTTTGATAAGAAAGTTGGTCCTTATACTGTTAAAAAAAACCATAGTATTCTAGACAAAACATAAAGCAGGTACACAAAATAGTATCGCAGATGCACTGTCACGTAAACAATTTAAAACATTTCAGAAATTGGCTCCACAAGCAAACAAGATACCAGAAAAAATAGCAGTAGAATTTCAGCAGTTGATGTTAGAAATGAAGTAAACAACTTGTTACATCTAGTAACAGCCCAAAATACTCAAGAAACATACAATCAGGGACTAAGATGCTTTGAGGATTTCCAGGATTCCCTAAACCTTAGCAAAATATGACCCCCTACGTTAGAGCAAATATTTCTATTCATAGGTTATATGTCAGTAAAACATCTTTCAGTGGCAACAGCTAGAACTTACATTTCAGCTATTTCTTACAAACAAAAAAATTCAAAACGATAAGGATGAAACTCAAAGCTTTCTGGTTAAGAAACTCTTAGAAGGATTCAGACTGCTAATCACATCAATTATATTAGATCAAATACTACAAAGTTTGTACTTGGTTTGTACAAACTACTATGAATACAAACTGTTTCAAGTCGCCTTTAGCATTTTTTTGGTTTCTTTAAAGTTGGAGAAATGACAGTAAAAAACCAAAAAGATCTGGGACATGCAATTGATTATGACTTGACTTACTTGACTTAATTCCTTCTCTCCTCGTGGAGAATAGGGCCATGAACAAGTCTTCTCCATTTACTTCTGTCCTGGGCTGATCGTGCTGCCTCTGTCCATGACCCAAAACCCAGTTCTTTCTTCTCTCTTTCTATTGTTCTTCTCCACGTTTCCTTCGGTCTTCCTCTCTTTCTTTTTCCTTCTGGTGTCCAACTAAGGGCTACATATGGGTGTGTTCTTTTATCCATCCGTAGCACATGTCCAATCCACTGCCATCTGCGTGTTTTTATCATAGTGCTCATCTTTGCTACTCCTGCTATCTCTCTAACTGCAAGGTGAAGATAACGAACAGTGATCAATCTCATAACTCCTACAAGCAATACAAAATAGATTGTTGGGCAAACACGGACCCCCGGGCACACCAGAGGTGGGATCAGGTGCCTAGGAGGAGTAAGCATCCCCTGTTGACCGGTCACACCCGCCGTGAGCCCTATTTCCTGCTACATTTGATATTTTCATTGGCCAGTAGATCTTTAAGATTTTCCTAAGACATTTGTGCTGGAAGGTATCTACAAGTTTTTCATCCCCTTTTGTCATTTTCCAGGTCTCGCTGCCATACAATAACACAGCTATTACATTTGAGCTGAAGAGCTTCATTTTTGTTTTTCTGTTAAGTTGGTTATTGCTCCAGATCTTATGGAATGCTACTCTTGCATGGCCAATTCTTCTTCTTATATCTTCATTAGTACCTCCTGTCTTGCTTACTGTTGCTCCGAGGTAAATGAACTCATCCACATCGTTTATGTTGTTCCCATGGATAGTTATTGGTGTGATGTTTGCAGCATTTAGACGCATAGCTTTGGTTTTTCCTGTATTGATTTTTAAACCTGTTCTAGCTGCGTATCTGTTTTGAGAGTTCAGTTTTTGTTGCATTTGATCTTTGCTGCTGGATAATAAAGCGATGTCGTCTGCAAAATCTAGATCTAATTTTGTTGTCGTATTCCATCTTATGCCTGAGTTGTTATCTGCTGTTGTTGTTGTTGTTTTTTTTTTTTGTTTTTTTTTTTTTTGTTTTTTTTTGTTTTGTTTTTTTTGTTTTTTGTTGTTGTTTTTTTTTTTTTTTTTTTTTTTATTATGAAGACATAACAATGCATACAGAAGAAAATAAAATGCAAATAAAACTAAAGGATTCCAACGTGGATCAAATAGGGAAAGGAGAAACAATTATTTATACAGAGAAAAGGAGAGGCAAAACCAGTTAAAACTTTATTTGGCGAGTTTTGGCTGTGGCATAAAGCAAGAATTTGTGGGATGCCATTCAATAACAACTCATATCGGCAAACCCACACAAAAAGCAACATCAACACAAAATGCAACATAATCAACAAGTTCAGAAATGACCACCCCGGGTCAACCGCGGATGGTTACTTAATTAGAGTATGTTAAGTTAACCCAATATTTAGCTCAATTATGCAATGCATTATGATAAAAGCACTAATTTTTACAACAGCAAGTTTCACCAAATCACAGTCACAAATCACAGAACAGTTTCAAATTCACTGGCAACACAATTGTGAATAGATATGGATTATGGGATTTGTGATAATAGCAATCATTTGACAAAAGTCACAGTTTCACAAATTCAGTCACAGTTCAATTGCACAGAACAGTTTCAAATTCACTGACAATACACCAGTACAAATAGAATCAGTTGACTTGGTGTGCTCAAACTCCACATGGCTGCAAACAGGTTAGCCTTGTTTACAGTCATCCCACCAAAGGGGGAGCCACCAATCAACTGACCCACGACCAACCTCGCCTAATTTTCTTAAATTTAAGGAAACACTGAACTTTCCAAGTTTCAACACATAAAAACCCAGTTCTCAGTAAATTGCTGAGGGACAAATCATACAAAACGCCATCCATCAAACTCCTTACCTGTAGCATGTACTACGCTGTTGACTTGGGAATGGTATCTCTCCAGTGCCTTATCATATTGGAATACATCCACTTAGAAAGTGGAAGTATTATGAAACAAAAATAGTTGTGGGAAATTCACCATTTAATCAAGTGCTGACATTTCAAATAATTAACGAAAATGTATGTAGAGGAATGCTTCACTCCAAGATCATACCCACATTGAGAATTGAATTTGCTATTCCTCAAGATATAAACATTTTCTTCTCGAAGTTGAAGCATTTCAAACCAGGGTATCTCAGCCACCAGATCCACATGTAAAACTCCCTTAACTCGACAAAGAAGCTGTGAAAGCTAGCTCAAAGATGGTCGAATCAATACATCATCCTTTAGCATTACCTGTTTCTGCAATATTTAGGACATGATTGAAACAAGTAACTAAACAATATAGAAATTGATGTTGTAGCGATTAATAAACCACAATACCCCAAAAATTGGGTTCAAATTATACACAAAACAAAACCACACAAAATACAATCCTTCCCTAGTTCTCCCTATATATTTGGACAGCTAATGAATCTTCAATATACTTCCACACAAAACATGATTTTAGACTTTCATCACCCCGTTTCATCATGGGGTTTCATAGGCATTGAAGCACACTGTGTTAGGACACAAAACATTTAATAGTTGTGGACACATGCTGTGTATCTGTAAAACAGGGATGTGACTGAATTCCTCAAAAATCAGAGGAAAACTAGTCAAAAAGGGAGAAAAACACCTCACCCTACCTGGAAAAATATCATTTTCTGCCACTTTAAATCAAATCCAGAGTGTTTCATTTTTTCGAAAATTGAGCAAATCAGAGGATTTCCTCTGAAAGGAGAAAAAATCACACCCATGGTAAAATATGGGTTTCATCAACCTTTGAGGATCTTGTCAAGATCAAACAAGCACATCATCCAAATTTTGCATTTACTAGAAATCAATAGCTATGAACCCTGCCTGCCCAGTAAGAGCAACTTTAACTTGACAAGTAAGCTGCCAACTGTACAACATGGTTTACTACGTCGCCCAGATCAGCAGATGCGAGATAACCAGACTATGTACTATATTTTTAAATTGAACTGAGACCTGTTTTATTCAATTTCTAGCAACTGAGATACCCTTTATTTCATGAGTCTGAGAATGAAGTTGACTGACTCCTGCAAATTGAGAATGGTACTCTGTATTTGGTGTTGAACACCGGAGATGACAATGTTTAATAGAAATTTCAACACAAAATGTGTCCCCAATTCTACTACCTTCTCAGAATTGTAGCTCTAATACTAAACACTAACCAATGAAAGATATTGACAAGATAGGACCAACTTTGTTGGCATAACTGCTATCACCACTATGGAGAATATCTGGAAAACCGTAATGTTCAACTTCTACATAACATAATGATTATCCAATAATTAGGCAATGGAAGAAATACACATCCCAGAAAAAAGGCCCAACATCCTAGATCAGACATTTGATCCAGCAATGTCCCTGACAAATTCAAGACTGTAAAAACACTAACCACATGATCTGATCCTTTGATACTAGACTTCTACTATGATAATGTGGTTCACAGACCCCGCACATAGGGTCATACCCTCTCCTAATGAATATATGCTTGATGTGACCGCCAAGGCGGTCTAAAGGTAGAGAGCTCGTCCACCATGCGGGAGGTCAGAAGCCCGAACCCCGGCCGCGACAGACCCAAGTCACCAAAAATAGGTAGTAACAGCTACATCACCAAACATTCGGCATCAGGCGCGGACGCCATAGGTCCCGGACACAATCCAAAAAAACTGATGACCCGCATCACAGCAGGCGTGGCACGCCAAAGAACCACCACTGCTCAATGGTCTCAAGTATCGAGCACAGGCCCAAATTCAAAGCCCCCCCCCTCCCCCGAAGGAAGGCGCCTCCACAATTGAAAAACTCTCGAGAGGGACGCCAAGTAAGACACAATCAATCAATCTGTCTGATCTATTAATTGATTTGCAAGGGAGATTGGTCCCAACTAGGGACTTCTTAAATAGGAATTTTCCCCTACCCATTGAAATTAAACTATATCAACTATAATTCACTTGACCCTCTACGGGATGCTGTTAGATGTTTGTGTAGCGAGTATGTGAGCGGATCTAACATCTAATTTTAATTAGATTGCGAGAGATCGAACGTTCGAGAGATCGATAGTAAATTTGCTTTGTTATATAGAGAAAAATATCGGGATCATGATTTCACTTCGAGAGATCGAAGTTCGAGCCATCTATTTCTAAAAATGTAGAACACTTTTATCAAATGACAATGTGTTTGAAAACGCTTAGAGACCCGATGTCAGAATTTCCTTTTCCAAGACATCAATATGTCAAATTCATAATCCTTTTCGAATAGTATGTACCATATTTTGTACCAGTTATCCATTTTGAATCCCTTATTACAATGGGATTTAGTTGCATTCTGTTGTGTTTGAGTGGATGAGTGTGTGTCAAACAAAGTAATTTAAAAGTAATTTAAATCGCATAAATCTCTTATAAATATGCTTCATGATTCCTTTTTCACAAATTGGCATTCCAATGTATCTTCCAATGTATCTTTATATATTATTAATTCGAACATATATACCAGCCCCAAACATTGCTATATCAAATACAGATGTCACTTTCCTCTAATAACCCTCAGCGGGGCCCTTGCTGACCGTGTCAGTTTTCTAGTTAAAATTTGAAATACATAATTTGTTTCTATTGTGTAATTCTGATGTTATGCGATAACAAGGTGGGAGGAGCTCTTATTATTGCATATGTGATAACAAGACTTGAAAATAACCAGATACAATCCCTGAACATGAAAAGAAAATCACTGCAAATTTGTGAATAATCCTGGTTGGGGTAACCAGTGAGTAAAGATGAAGTCTTTGCAAAGCTGATATGTTACTTATATAATCTATTTGAAAGCAAGTTAGAGGTGCAGGAGAGAAGCCCCCGGAATCTTTTTTTTTTTTCCATTTTAGTTTACTTTTATGCTATACTTAGCGATACTTTATATACAATAGATTTAATAGATAACAACAAATAATTGATTTGGTTACAAAAAGAGGGACACCCCCCCCCCGGGGGGGTGCGCTTTAAATCTGACACTGAAAATACAATATAAATAACCGCTCTGCCTCAACACGTTGATATTATTTAGCCGGTCATCCTATTTTCTAAAAATGTTTGTTACATGTACGTGATACCACTGGTACGAAATCCCATTGAGCTCATTTTCGTAACTGAAAAAAAAAAGAAAGAAATGTTCGCGTTATAACGCGTAACTTTTGCGGTTTAACGCGAAAATTCTATATACATATTGTTATGTAAAATAGAAATCCGTGATCAGTACACTGAACGAGGACTGACGTTTATATATTTATAAGCAATCTTAAAGTAAAGAACTATATGCACATGCTAACAAGCCTACATTTTACACACAAGTTTCAGAATTTTTGGCATATGTGCTAATAAAGTTTTACTGAATGCAAAGTACAAATGTATAATTTATATTTGTAATTGATTAATACCAGTGTTGCTTAGCTAACAACAGCCTTTAAATTTCGTCCATTGAAATCAACCCTGGAAATGTCACAGAATTTCAAAGAACTATCAACCACTAAATCTCTGAATTTGTTATGTTACAGAGTAATCTATGCTTAATCTACATTTGCTTTTGATTCATTTGATATCCTGAAAAACTCCTCAGAATGTCTCTAGAAAGCGCTTGGTGACCTAAGTTCTTCCAATAAAAGATGAATCCACACTTTTCAAAGGTTATGGAGTGGCGGATTTAAGCCCCCCCCCCCCCCCCTTAAATTTCAAATTTAAGGCAAATCATGGTCTCTTGTTTAGAAAAATGTAAACGATAAAAGAAGCAGTACTTTCTTCCTTTCTCGGAGAAATAAATGACAAAATCTTTTGATTTATTGACTTACTTTTATTAGGAGAATTTACATTTTTTCCAGAAACCCTTAAAATTTGCGTCATTTTGTTAATTTCACCTTAATAAAAATGGCAGAAAATAGTAAAAATTACTACAACGGAGACATATTTCAAGTCCTTTGATATCTGTAAAATCCAGGAGCTTTCGGGGGATTCGCCCCCTTGGTCCCCACCACTGGCGGCCCCCAGACCCCCTGCCTCATAAAGTTACCCTCTAACCACAAATTCTGGATCCACTCTTGTTATGTCCCTTGGCTTTCATCTTTTGATAAAAACCCATATAATTCTCACAGCAACCTTTGTAACTACCTGTTTTATAATTTTGATATGCTTTGGTTTGGTTTTAACATATTTTATTGTCTAGAAAGACCTCTTCTATGTGACAATTAATAACACAAAACATGTACAGCAGAATCAAAGGTCAATAAGATGATCTTCTTAAAGCAGTCAAATTATATCAAGAGATATGCATATACATTGTACGAAATTACAAAGTACAGCTGGACAAGTTTATTGTTATTTTTCTTCATTGTAATGAACAAATTATTTCATGCTACTGGTTTTAATATTGAGCACATTCAATCCATAAATTAGTGTTTATAAGCAAAATCTACGCTTTATAACCTACAAAAGCGTTAATTCGCGAAAGTATCGCGTTATGTAGCAAAAATTAGACGTTAATTCGCGAAAGTTAAGCGTTATAACGCGAAAGTTGCGCGTTTATTCGTAAATGTTTTGCTTTATAACGCGAAAGTTACGCGTTTATTCGCGAAAGTTTCACGTTATAACACGAAACAAAAATTGAGCTTCGAAAATGGGCGCAGTGGCCTTTCGTACTCTGGAGTCTCAACTGAAAGATATGAACAGATTCCACAAATGTTCTGTTCGAAACCTTATTTCAAAACGAAAGTAAAGATTAAAGAAATTCTTGGAAACATTGAATACCCTGGTTTGCAGGCTTCGATCACAAAGGTAAGTGTGCAGACCTAAACTTTTTAATGTGTCTTTGAAGAAGGGAGTTTATAATACAAGTACCATCCTCTTCATTTTTCATATGATTCTTTATGATAAATAATCACCACCGGATTTTTTCACGTTGCCATAGTTGGTGTTTACTGGCATTTAAGTTAGTACGAAACAGCCAAACACCTGTGAAATCAGTTTTCATTTTTATTTTCTTAAATTCATTAATTTTATAAATGAAATGTCCATCATACTAATATACAATGATGTTCTGAACACACTAATATGATCGATGGCATTTATTTGACATATTGTGGAAAATAAGGGAGACCTCCAATATATTGGAGTTTTGGGAGACTATTTCATCTCGAATGCATTTATTTCATCTTTGTGAGATTTAACTGTTTATTATAAAGTAACTGGTAACTTTTGTTGTGTATCTAGCAGAGACCTGATATTTGGAGTGTATAATGAAGGTCAAGATCATATTGTTAGGTTAAAGGTTAAATATGATGACGCACTTTCCCGAATGTGTCAATTTTTTTTCTTAATCATTTTTTTAAAAGTCTAAAATATCCGAAATCCTAGGTTGAATTTTCTTTATTTCAATGTATATATATATATATATATATATATATAAAGCACTAAATAATCACAACTAGGTACTGAAAATTTTCGCCCCAACCCGGGGTCGAACCAGCGACGTACATACATGTACGGCACCCACCGCCTAGCAAGATTGTCAAACCAGTGCGTAATTCCACTCGGCCACAACGACTTCCCTAGAAAGGAAGTTTTGTTATGCTCCTAAAGCGCTACTTATACACACTGATGCAATCTCACACAGTCGCTGTGTCATTCAGTGTTTAAGATATTTTATAAGGAGAGTGGATCTCTCGATGCAATTGTATAGAATATTTAATATAAAGCACAAACAAACAATTATAACACCCAACCTTACGTTTATATATATATATATATATATATATATATATATATATATATATATATCAATTTCTGTATCATTTTGTCCATTATGTTTATCTATTTTCAAAATTTGAACTAAACATTTCCTTTTAAGATATCTTAATATGCAACAATTTTACGTTTAATATCTGGCATTTTTGTGCAGTGATTTGCATTACGGAGTTGCTACGTTTTTTCCACATGTCAAGGAACAGATAAAGCTATAAAGGTGGCAAACGATCTCGAAAATATTGATCCAATGTACACAGATATGCAAGATAAAACCATGCAAACGTACATGTGAATCAATGTCCTATATCAACGTTAACGCCACATATTTGTGTAGTAATATTTCATTAATCACCTGCATAGAGTGCATATGTCTTTCAACTGATTTGATAAATAAGAACTTGTTCCGGATATGATCAATTTCTAAACTGAGGCAGGCTATTGACAAATACGTTGATGTTACAAAGGTATCAACAATCTCATTAAAGATCAGAATTTGATAAATCATATAGTCGTTATAATTATCTTATTTGCAAAAGCAAATTGCTATCATCTTGATTTATGCCTGACGTGCTTCATACAGATTTCACTCAAATTGTTATGATGTTCTTTTCATTGCTTTTTAACTACGGATTACTCCGTTTACCTGATCACGACATAGGGCTCACAATGGATGTGACCAGTCAGCTAGGGATATTTACTCCTATGCACATGGTCACATCTCTGGTGTGAACAGGGGTCCGTGTTTGTCCTACTCTGAATTTTGTATTCTTTATAGGAGTTATAATATTGATCACTGTACGTTGTCTTCATTTTTGCATTGGTAACTAACTGTTCATTAACTTCACCTCCTTCATTGACGGTAAATTATTGTTTTAAAGCATGCTGCATATACCAAGGGAATGAACTGTTCACCTTGTCGAAAGCTGAGACACTATTCTTATGAAACAGATAGGATACAACTGATTATACAGATCGTAATTGCGCATAAAGTGTAAAATGTGCTTTCAATTTGTTTTGATTTATCATATTTTAGAACCTTGAAATGAACAAAATGAAATGAATTGTGTCTTGCAGTTTCTATGTATGGCTGGTCTACTGACACGGAAAGATAGAGAACAGTTGTATCGATGGATAGGCAAGGAGTGCCACTTCATCCTTCTGTATAAACTTAGAAGCAATGGAGGGAACAGTGAAATGTTCCACGGGTTGTGTGACGGTAAGGGTCCCACGGTGACCGTCTTCTACAACACAGACAACAACGTGTACGGGGGATATCTATCAGAGAGCTGGAAGCGAAATAAAACCTGGTCAACCGACCCGACGTCATTTCTCTTTCAATTGTACAGCAATGGAAAGTGGCGAGCGAAAAAGTTCCCTTACATTCGAGACAAAGGGAATACTTTTTGGGGAGGTGTGGATCATGGACCTTGGTTTTCTGACTTGCATTCTTTTGTCAAAACTACTGATAGAATTTCGAACTACTATTCTCTGGATACAGGAGATCTATTCTGCGGAAGTCGATATGATATGGCAGGAGAGGATGCGCAGACTATCGCAAACGGACACAACAATGTCACTGACCTGGAGGTGTATATGGTCAACGGTGAGAGGATAGTTTACTGAAATTCGAATTCAGAAAACAGACCTATGGTTTCTGTTTTTGTTAGTATTTAAATCACTCATGAAAGTATCCTTATTGATAACACAACCTTTATCATACAATTTTCCTTATAACAATAAATACCGGTATTATTTTATAGGATTTGTGAGATTGATCACTATTCGTTCTGTGTATTTGTTTATTGAGCAGGCGTATGACTAGAATACAGAAAACATCCATTCACAAACCAGCAAAATGTTTGAATTATGCTTTCACCGAGATCGAAAATTGGGGTGTTGTTTTTTTTTATATGTATCTTTGTCAGCAATCCTAACAGTCGTCATAAGTATATATAGAACTAAATTTGCAAGTTAGGGATTTCATACTTGATGGAGTGAATGGGCAATGTCTTTGCAATGTGACAAGGTCATTGACTGTCATTTTTTGACAATTGAACATGGTTACGTACGCTCGGTGCATTGCGTTTCACAAACACATCTTGTTAATCATAATATACTTTAACTCAAATTTTGTCAGCAGAACGTCTTGACACCACTTGGAGGGAACCACTTGAATGGAACATGCAGGTACAATATAATAGATAGTTTCTGTATTATCATAAGCTTAATTCATTAATAATTGCATAATCCGATAGCAGACGTTTGCTTGATTTTCAAAAGTATTTATTCTATTGAGAGATGATACAAACTTGATGAAAAGGTTTGCATTACCATTGCCTATCTTTACCGTACTACAATTAAGCCATTTAGTTTTTAACAAAAGATTTATTGTTAAAGATTATATATTTCTGTGCGAACAATTGCTTTTAAGAATCGAATACCTGAAGATAATATAAAATGTGAGAGGCCTGAACAGCAAAACATAAAGCTGGTATAGCATTTTATCATCATTGTTTCTTATCGAATTAAATTGCTTGAGTTGATAACCATGTAATATGTGCCTGATACACAGGTTGGTTAGTTCTGAATTGATCTGTCAAATGTCAAGGCCAAATATCCGGTATGTGACGAGATTTAAAATATGATTTTGAAGCATGTAGCATAGTGATTATAGATTGTATTTAGCATGGAACAGTAGAATTAATGTTTGTCAAATTTCAAGGAGTGTGTAATTAAATTCCACATACGTTTCTTACTCCTTATCTTTTTTAAAAACAAAACCGCCGCTGGTTATTCTTTGATACATTTTGTCACATACAGTCTTTGAACTGTGAACTTAGATTGATAATGTAATGCTAATTATGTTTGTACATTTGTAGTTTTTCCAAGAGCTAAAGTCGACAATAGCTGAATACGAACCTTTTGAAGAAGTTAAAATTACGCAAACCAATATTCTCCTGATTGGACAAGTAGGGTCTGGAAAGTCAAGTTTTGTCAACACCATCAATGCTGTTTTCAAAGGAGAAATTTCGTCACGGGTCTGCACAGGGGGTAGATCCAATATAATGAACAGCTTAACAGAGCATGTAAATAATAACTGCTAATATGTGGATTTTACAATGTTTTGATGATACATGGTTCTACCGTATGGTAATTCTTGTTTACAGTGTTAACGGGTGACTGTTACATGTGTATGTAAATTCAATATGATATTGCACTAGTGTGGGGTAGATGCTGTCTCTGATTCTTGTTTTATTCTTTAATGATAACATACCTAGGAATACTGCTCGCTAGAAAATTCGTTTATTATCATTTTATTTACATCCACATACATCACAATAGCAAAACACACTTTCCATAATCAACACTATGATCAAACAATAAAGCGTAGTATATGCGCCATTAAACTGAATAGCAGTGCTAATCATCCTAGCGAGCGATAGAATGCTTCGAACTCCACGGGGTGCCTATTTTTACGACTTACCCATGACTGACCCAAAAATACGGGTGAACTCTCCCAAGCATAATATTCAACTTTGTATATGACCCAATTACGTATTTCACCATTCACTGCGCTGTGGGCCTGTAAATGAAGTGATGTACAAGAAAGTCCTTAGTAACACACAAGTATGTAATAGTCACATATGTTGAGTGTCCCACGCGATGTCCCTTAAATCATGCGAACTCTTAAATTCTGACGAACACGTATCGTTGACATTTCCTCGGGACAAGAGAACACATGTAATGAAAGAACGCTACTTTTCAGTGTCACCTTCAATAAACATGTCTTAGCATCCCCAAAAATATCCTCAAAACGTAGAGCAATGCTTGTCGTCCGTTCGCATAGTGGTGTGACGTGGGAGGAATCCGGATTACCCGGAGGAAACCCACGTGTCCGATTGGGCGACTATATCACCATCCCACATAAAACCGTTGTCGATCATAGAAACCGAAATCCATTCGCAGCGATGAGAAGCAAGTGTGGTATAACATACTCTTACTAGAATGTGACCTACTTGCCACTGTTATCATATTTTAAAAAACACACAAATTAGCAGTAAGCCAGGCTACATGTAGCTTTTCGGGCAGTCGAGCGTTTAATAAACAAAACTATACAATGATTATAAATCATAGCAAATGCGATATTGCATAAAATAGAATACAGCTTATATGCAATAAACATTTAGCGTTTACCCTCATCAACAACATTACAAACCGCCCAGAAAAAAAAACATAGTATAAAAATGATTAATATGACAATACAATAGACGTCTGTGTCCATACGCCGGTGTTGATAATGTCCAGAGAGTGTATATATTAATAAACAAGAGGCCAATGGGCCACATCACTCACCTGGGACACCTTGGTCCGTATTTAAGAATTTCCCAACGTATTTGCATGTAAAACTTTTATCCATATTGTGGCCCCAACCTACCAACAGGGGTATGGTTTTTACAAACTTGAATTTGTACTATATCAGAAAGCTTTCATGTAAATGTAAAGTTTTCGGACCCAGTGGTTTTTGAGAAGAAGATTTGCAAAGATTTTCACTATATATTTGTATGTAAAACTTTGATCCCCTATGAAGGGGCATGATTTTTACAACTTTGAGTCTGCACTATGTCAGGAAGCTTTCATGTAAATTTCAGCTCCTCTGGCCCAGTGGTTCTTGAGAATATTTTTAAATAACCCCACGATATTTTTGCATTTGTGTGATTATCTCTCCTTTGAAGGGGCATGGCCCTTCATTTCAACAAACTTGGATCCCCTTCACCAAGGGATGCTTTGTGTCAAGTTTTCTTGAAATTGGCCCAATGGTTCTAAAAAAGTAGATGGAAATGTGAAAAGTTTAGAACATCGACGACGGGCGACGGACAAATTCCGATCAGAAAAGTTCACTTGAGTCTTCGGCTCAGGTGAGCTAAAATTAATAAATTGTTTAAAATAAGATGCATCTAACACCGTGAAAGCGTTGGATGTTAACTAGTTTTACCTTGATACATGTATATCAATAAAGTTATCTGACTGGTCGTCCTATGACCACCCTGCGTATCATTACGCCAATACATCCGAACACACTTCTACTAGACAATGATTCCTTGCTACTCTGCGAAACGTGGGAAACCTTTTATTCGCTACTATGCTACCCAGACACCAAATTTTGCAGTAAATCATATGCTAACGGCAAACTAACAAATCAAGGTTCCCTATCATAAATTCCCCACATCTATGTAGCAATCTTCCATTATCTCGAAGTAAAAATCTAATAAATTGACAAGCTTTTGTTTCTCGAAAACTGTGTACTGAACATAATATAAATATGTTTTCAAATCTAACAAGCCTAATATCGGAACAATTTGTATTTTTGCAGTTTACGAAATATCAAGTTCGAGATCGTGCAACAAAAAGAAATCTGAAATTCAGAATATGTGACTCCCAAGGAATATGTGACTCCCAAGGAACATATCGCAATACAATATCCTGGATAAAAGACCAAGACTTGATATCCATGCTGGACGGAAGGCAACCAAACCATTATCATGTACGTCATGTATTTTACTACTTTAGTTTGATATAATTATAACATGACTTCATTTAAGGTATGCAGTGATATGGAGATTGATAATTTGATTATTACATTATTTACATTGAATTCAGTGACACATTATGTGTAGTTTTTGGATTATCCATGCTTTTTCAGTATATGATGTGACACTCTTGGAGATTAATTGGATTCTCTCTTATTTGACAGCTCAAGATATATCAGGTGGCGTCTGGAACAGAGCAGGGATTTGTAAAAGAACCGACACTGCAAGATAGGATGCACGTGGTCGTTTTTGTCATTGACGGAAGTAACATAAATACTGTATCAGAACAATTGATTCGAAAACTAAAGGAGGTCAAGGACGTTGTGGCCAACAAAGGCAACGATAATTATTTTTTACTTTTTCTACATGTACATATATATACGGAGGAAACACTGGGTTTCATATGAATTCATGAAATGTCAATCGACCATGGACGGGGATAAAGTTTCACGCATATCTGTTTCATAATGTATGATTATTTTTTCTAACAGGTATACCACACTTAGCTTTCCTGACCAAAATAGGCAAGATTTGCGGACTTGTAGAGAAAGACGTTAGCAACGTGTTTATGAGCGAAAGCATAGAGAGAGCAGTGGACAGGGTTGCTGGCATCATGGCTATTCCAAGAAACCACGTGTTTCCCGTAAAAAACTATGAAAAAGAAACTAAACTTCATTTGAATATGAATATCCTGAACCTGGAGGCGTTGCGTAGGGCGCTTTTACTGGCTGACGACTATTTAGAAAACCAGAGCCATGAGGAACAAGAGAGTGCACAGAAGCTGAACGCTAAAGACTGATATCTTTCTTGCTCCTGTTGGTAAACAGCTTTCTAGAAATCCAGTGTCACGTGGATTTAATCATGATCCTTCTTGCTATATCAGTATAGAAAAAACACATACTCTCTCTTTCTCTCTCAAGTTTTGTTTTAAGTTAAAATATTTCATGAATAAATTTGTACAGCAAGAATTAATATTTTCGAATAAGATTCGATACTGTTCAATCTAGCCACTTATAAATGAAGATTTTTCTGATTGTCTTTATCCCATTTTGAACAAACTTGTGAAAATATGATTGGATAAAACAATGATTACTATGTTAACCTCAGCTTTTGTTTTATTCTATGCCCTTTTTATGTTTTCCTTGTTCTTCGTTTTAGTTTGTTTTACATGTAAAGCGCTTTAGGGTAATTGTCTTGATGAGATAAATCGCTATATAAATGTACAATAATAATGATAATGATAATATAATAATAAGGAATCACACGAGGCTCCTAAATCTCCAATATGCCGTCTCTGAACAGGGCGTATTGGTTTGACAACTATCATGTCCATTACACGTCACTTACAAATCATATGGCGCTTCAAAATTTTCAATACAACGTCTCCTGCTTATGGGGCGCCAAATGAACATAAACTCAAATAATTGAAGATATCTTGTGTGTGGGTTTTGGGGTGTTTTTTTTTTTTTTTTTTTTTTTACATTTTGAGAATCCATAGATTTATACCACTTATGTTGTAGCACAATACGTCTAAAGTTTCTTTTTTACAGCAGTTAATATTTCCATGCAGAGTAAAGACAGGGGCTTGGTAGTACATACTCTGTATCCTTCGATGTATCTCGGTTTGGGTTTTTGTGAAGTTTTGGAATGCGGTATAAGTATGGTAACTCTAATTCATTCGTTCCATTGACTGGGATATCAAATGTATTTATAACTGAAACGTGATTTTGAAGAATTTTGTCTTTTTACAGGGAAGTTAGAGTATAAGTAGGATTGCCAAATGCGGAATTAATGCCAAGATCATTTAAAATACAGCTATGATAATGAGCTATACAAACAAACAAAAAGCTTTGTCAGCTGGAACCGGCACATACTCATCATGTACACTATCTAAGTTTTTTCAGTAATTATTGCTTGAACATGTCCAATACGAAATATTCTAGTCTTTCTCCATTCTGACAGTGTCAAGTTCTTCCTCTTCATTTTTAGCCTTTCATCTTATGGCATAATCTTCGACCGATTTCATTTTTTTTTAGGTTATGTCACCGATTGAAAGAAAATGTCAAAAAAACATTTAATGCTTAAAAGACACTGTTGCAAAGTGTTATGTGAAATATTAGAAAATGCAAAGCATCATTGCGAGCGCCCTCGGAATATATCATATACGGTAGTGTTTTTGCAGCTTATGTGCATATTTAAGTGCCATAAAAATATCTAGAACAATATTCTCTTATCTATCTTTATATTTGTGACATCGATAAAGTTTTTAAATGTTTTGAATACATAACTTGCAATAATGTAGCCAATAGTCCGATTTTAATGTGACATACAATACAACAGCTGGCTATACACAGTGTCTCCGATCGATCGATATACAGCCGCGACTAAAAATAACTTCTTTGCATTCTTTCTGTTCAATGCAGACGCCGTAAAGTCATAAGTTACAAATATTTCTTGTCATCTGTTGATATTAAATGGCTGAATTTCAGTGCATCTTTATTGTTAAAAATCATTAGAAATTATCTTCTTTTTTTTTCTTTTTGTTATTTAAAGGGTTCTTTTCTATTTGTTTTCACTGTCAGTGTTTTATAATGGCTGTATATTTAGCCTCACTGTCAGTGTTTTATAATGGCTGTATATATAGCCTTACTGTCAGTGTTTGATAATGGCTGTATATTTAGCCTTACTGTCAGTGTTTTATAATGTCTGTATATTTAGCCTTACTGTCAGTGTTTGATAATGTCTGTATATTTAGCCTTGTGTACCTTAAAAAAAAATAAACATCACGTAATTTCATTATGTCTTATGTCTTCATATCTAAATTTGAAAAAAAAAATGTGCTCATAGCCTACCACTGATTTCACGGAAATGCATCGTTTGAACCTCACGGAGTTATATCGTACAAGTAAGGTATGATCTAGGCATATTTCAGCAAAAATAGGAAATTCGCGATCAAAAATGAGTAAGTGGGTGTTAAAGATCAGGAAGTTTACTTTCTCAAGCCCGATTCTCGTAATCATAAAATAATTACTCTATACCAATTCTGGTAGTATTTTCTTTTTCTACTGCAATTTTTAAAGTTACAATATGTGAAAGTGGGGAGATGCCACTAGGGTGGTATATTTATTTTCCCATAGCAAATGATAAGGATATGGTCTTTGTCAGTGAAAAAGAGGGATATGCTTTATACTGTTCATGCATTCTTATTTTTACGATTTTACACAAAATAAAATGATGCAATCTACATTACATTTATTCATATCTTATATATAGACACTCTTCATTGTATGAAAAAGCCATCAACATACTTATTATATGCAGCGAATTATTCATTTCATTTGACAATTGAATACTTTTTATGTATTATAGACTAACTATTCCAATTAATAATGATTTATTGCCATATATTTTATATTTCTATCATGTATTGCAATGTAAACCAGCCATGCAATAAGCTTTCCAAACATTACTTGCATCAAATACATATTCTAAAACCGTATAAAGGAGTGTTATTTTCTATGATAGAAATTAAACATTTCTAATAACCTCTACTTGCATAGTAAATGATATATATGGCGCCATCATTCTAATTTATTTTAAAAGATATATGAGACATTAATCATATTCAGAATATTTCGATGCTTTATCATTTCTCAGGATATACATGTCATTCATCAATACTTCATCATACATGCCAACTTTCCCGATTTGTGCGGAATTCTCCCGATTTGAAGCAGTTGAAAAGGCAAATCCCGATATCCCGATCGGGATTGGAAAAATACCCCGAAATCCCAATTTTCTAAAAGGATGCAATTTTAAGTATTATTTGATAATATGTATGTGACTTGTTGGAGAGGATTTTTTTGCACTGAATAGATGATTTAAAAAAATATATATTTATGTATATCTTTCAATGTGTTTTTTTTTTATAGTTTTGTTAAAGTTAATGGCCAAACACACTTGATGTTGTGTTAATATATGATACATGTACAATGATTAGATTGAAATTTTATTTGAAAAGACAAATATTTATTTTCATGGTAAAATGTCGTGAATTTTGAGCTTTGAAAAAAGGTCGTCGCGCGCAAAAATCCCCCATGGGGATTTTTAAAAGTTGGCAAGTATGCTTCATTGTCAATTCAATTGATCCCTTTAAATCTGTTCATCAATGTATCTGAGTTTTTATATTACCTACTTCTTTACTGCAGACGACACTGATCGTGTAAGATACTGTACAGATTGTGCAAACTTCTTATCAATTTAAACGTACAAACTATCAAAGACAGGAGTCATAAAATATCTATTGCAGATCTGCTGATAGGGACCAAGGATTAAAATCAGTGCACATGCACGGATACCCATTGCTAAATATATCGAATAATGTCACTCCTGGGCAGTTCCTGGAAAAGACCTGACTCTTAAACATACACGTACTTTGGACATCGTAAAGGAAGCATTGCTTGTTTCATAGGTAGGTGCATACTATATTTTCACGTATCAATTCTAAAAAGATTTTCAAAATTTTCCACACGTTAATTTCTCTAACGTGATATTTTAGGACAATGCAGGAAAACAATGCATTTTTTTTTTATGTTTTAGCATTTACTGACTAATTATATTCCATTTCGAATTTTCTCTCTCTAATTTTCAATTGTAAAATTACAGTGATTAAGGTCAAAGAAGAGGAATTAACAAACTTTATTTTTATTGGCATTGTCCATTGTACAATTAGAAATTAAGTGCATCATAATATATACTTTTAAAGGTAAGATGTACAATGGATATATAATCACTCATACCAACCATTCATACTCCCCTCATACATTTCAAAAATAGCTGAAATTATACCAAAAAATAATTATTGAGGCAACTATAACAGTATCAAAAAATATAAATTTATACAAAACATGCAGTAAAAAATATATTGTTCAGTGGGTTCAGATATATTGTTCCACAAATTCCATTGATTTTCAAAAAATAATTGATTGGAACTGTAAATAGATATACACCTCTCAATACTGTATTTTGTATTCAAGTGGTTCAGAAGACCTAAAATATTTAACAAACTTAATAAGAAAATTCATAGTGTAATTCAAACATCATATTCGATAAATAAATGAAACAAACCAAAATTGTGTGGAGGACGAATTTTAATCCTACTGATGACAGGTATTAGATACTAGACCCGTGGGTCCAATGGGTTATGACAGCAGGTCCCCCCTGTTGTTTGAGGGATTAACATTATTGATTCGCTTTTTACAGACATCGGAAACACGATTTTCTTTGTTATTGTTTCCTCTATAACACTACTATGATTTGTCTTTAAGGACACAATGGATAGATTTGGTGTGCATTATAAAGACAAGCTACAGTCGGTATGGGGATCTATCAAGAAGGATGTGAGACTCTCGGACATTGCTGACTCTCTTGTGGAGAGTAAAGCACTCTCCGTGGAACTGTGGGAAGAATTAAAATCTTCCCACCTCTCTGAGAAAGACCGAATAGAAAAGTTCCTCTTCGCCCTGATAAAAAGCAATTCTGTGGCGAATTTCCAAGCCTTTGTTGACGCGCTTAGAAACGCTGGATTTGGTCATATTTCTGCTAAACTTCATTCGAAAGGTACAAACTTCGGTATTTAGGAATAGTCACAGTATTCAATATCTATGTACCATCAACATGATATATTACATGTACTAGATCTACAGTACCTTGATCCGAAGAGTCGGGTCACGTCGAGATGACAGGCATGGACCAGCAGATCACACGAGATGCGAAGCGTCAAGTTTGATCTGATGACCCACGCCTGTCAACGAGATGTGATCTTACTTTTCGGATCAAGTTACTGTAGTAATGATAATTTATTATCTACCCCTAATGCATTTTTAAATCCACATTTATAAGATAATAAAATTAATGTTATCCAAATTATCAAAATCACAGACATACAGTGACATTGTTTTGTGTACGAAGTTTTGTTTGCGACACTGTCGATGCTTTCCACACACAAAAAAAAAAACGTTGCGTTGACGCATTGTGACGTCATCAGTTTCAGAGGATACGGATACGGAATCAGAAAACCACATAGCGGTGATCCGGAAAACCGAATCACACTGTGTGAAATCAAGGGTATCAGAAAATGATACATTGACGGGTATAAAATAAACAAGGTGAAGATAACGAACATCAGCAATACGGAAGTTCCGAGTTCCCCAACAGTTATTTCCCTTTATTGAACTCTTCCGTAAATTATGACGTAAAATATGATGACAGTGGGTACATTTGCTAATTACTATCGTTGTATTATTTCTTAAAAGATGATATCCAGAGTTTCTGAGACCATCCTATCTCAGGGGAAAGGCAACTTTAGTGAGTTTATGAATATTGGATAACAAAATGGCTCAAACAAATATTGTTAATTGCCATCTTTCTTTGATAAAAGGGTCACTCGTGTAGAAGAGGAAACGAATAATGATTTAATAGCCAATTTAATGATCTTATTCAAACAAATTATGCTTGATATGGCCAGAATATGCATACCAATGATTGATATAAACAAAAGTTACGCTTTCATTACATTAATCGTACGTAATCGTTATGAACAGTGCCAGTCTACGATATAATGTATACATTGTGTACCCAACATACGTCATAAAATGCGAAAGAGTTCGACAAAGGGAAATAACTTTTGGATAACTCGGAACTTACGTATTGTAAAACGTCAAAACAAACAACTTTCTTTCAATAATGCTTCACATTCTGTTTAATTTTTGAGATATCTAGAAATACTTTTTACCCCTCCCGGTCCTTTATTTGAGGGTCTGGACCCTAAAACCTGTCATTGTCGAATAGATCTTCTCATTATCTACAAATTTTGTTCTATGCGTCTTTTCAAACTATTTCTACATCAAATGATATTTAAAAAATGTGTCCAAAAATGCCGTAAAAATTGTGACATTTTTTCGGGCCCTAGTGAACTCCGGTGTTCTTAATGTAGATCAAATTTGAATGCTGCTATGCACAACTATGAAATCTGAAATTTTGAAGTTAATATCTCCACCAGTTTCCAAGAACACTCCCGGGCAAAGTGACCCTCAAAATTTCACCAAAACGTCAATATCTTATGTAATAATTGACGTAAACAAAATCGCAAAAAGAATTATTGAGTTGAAGTGAATATCTATCATTCCTGAAAATTTGACCCTAATCGGTGAACGCATATTCGACAAATTGCGCGAACAAAAATTGTAAGAAAAAAATAATAATAGAAAAAAATGCGGTATGCTACACCAGAGAAATTTAATATGGATGAAAAGTGGGGGGTATGAACAACAATAGTTTGAAATTGAAAACTTTCAAACTTAATTCATTTAGTCAAAAAATGCAGTTTTAGTAGAAAGCAATCTGAAAATTTTTAATAAAAGCCCTGCTGGACTCGAACCCGCGATCTACAGTTCAGTAGTCGACGTGCTTTACCTACTGAGCTACTCAGCTAGGCGATGGTTTTAGAAATGAATAGACATTTATTGCTGATATTTATATTTTCATCCATGTTTTAAAAGGAAGTCAGCCATTATGACGATGTAGAGTACCTCCTTAAGAATAACAATAAGGTCCCTCCGTTGGAAACGGAAGACCTTAATAATAATAAGAAACGGAGGAAAAACAATTTCCCCAAAACTATGTGTTCGGGGCATAATAATCAGTAAGAAATTGCAGATTGTGTTCTTGTTACATAGTAATTATATGGTTAGTAATTTTGTGATCAAAAACTAAATTTTAAGGAAAAAAAAACTACAAGAATAGATGAAAGTAAAGATCACAGTGATCAATCTCATAACTCCTTTAAGGAATACAAAATAAAGAGTTCTACAAACACGGATCGCTGGATATACCAGAGGTGGGATCAGGTGCCGAGGATGTTAAAGAGTGAATTTAAGCAATTTATCCTGCTTCCATTCATCAACGGCGTGATAATGTATTGTCTTCATTTTTTTCAGATTAACTTTAACTTTGTTTTATATACAATGACCTTGTCTTAATTACAGAAACAGGTGCTCCTAACCTACATCTTACTGGACATCACTTCCATAGTCAAGTAAGCGTTGACGGTTAACTTACGAGCACAAACAGTATTAGTATACCTAAAACTTTGGAATAGTGAGGGTCATAATCCTCAATGTTCCCCACAAACCCTCACAAACTTCTTTACTATATTTCAGACCGAAAATCCTCGCAACCACAGCGGAGCGTCGGGTACTGTTGAATCTGATACATCGATGAAAGACAGAGTGACAACATTGGAACAACTAATGGAGAGACTGGAGATGATTTACGAAAGACAGGAGGAAACACAGAGACAAGTGGAACGACAGGGAGAGAAGACTGATCGCGCCTTTTCAGACCAGCAAAAGCAATTTGGGGTACTCCTGGAGAACAACGATGTTATCAAGAATCAAATGGACACCATCACTACAGACATCGAAAACAAGTTTGATGCTATGCAAACGTACAACGAGGAAAAATTCGGAGCTTATGAACTTTTAAAACAAAGACATGAAGAGCTCCTCGAAGAACATACGAAGAAGGAAGAGGAGTTGAAAGCTCTACAGACCCAACTAGAGAATATCGAATCAGATTCTCAGGTACCCCCCGACGATAGATTCACTGCTCTGCAGACTCAGTTCATTGGCCTGAAAGAAAAGAACGAAGAAAGAGTGGGAAGACTAAAAAACCTGAACATCGAGATCAAAACTTTTCTCAAGAAATTCGCCGAAACGTTCCGTGTGCCACATCCACAGCATCTAAATGAGATTGAAGAACATTTCCATTCTGTACAAGATAGAATGCAAAAGTTAAAGTCTGACAACGATTCTCTGATGGACAAGTTGCAGAAACTAGTGGAAGAAAACGAAAATCTGATAATGAAGAATAGAAATTTGGAAGAGGAAATGGTCAACGTGGATAAAAAGAAAAGCAAGTTTGAACAAAACTTAAAAAACACGAAGGAATGCAAGAACGATAAGTGTCTAAGATTGAAAGGAAAGAAATGTCACTGATGTCACAATGCCATTGATTCCCAATGGAATCCGTCGACAACATTACTTGTAATGTTCTTAATTCCCAATGAAATCCGTCAAAAACATTGCTTCTGTTGATACCTCATCCATTTCCCATATCTGCTCAAATCAAGGGAGCAATGCTTTTGCTCACTCCAGATGTACATATTCTTAATCATTTCCTGATGTGATAACATGGTACCATTTGGGAGATCATATGACTACAGATTGGTCAATTCTATGTATTCATCTTATTACCTGCCCATGTTTCAGCAAATGTCAGCTGCCCTCTCCCTTACATATCTGATGTGAACTATAGACTATTACATCAAATAACATGTCCCACAAGTCTATGATGTATGTACCTACATGTACAGACGCTAAACGATACAACCTGTCGTCAGATGGAATATTTAATGCTTAGTCCTCCTAGCCACCACCGGGTTAGAATAGGCACTCAGTACCCCTTGCTTGCCGTAAGATGCGACTAAATGGGGCGGTCCTTCGGATGAGACACCAAAAAACTGAAGTCCCGTGTCACAGTAGGTGTGGCACGATAAAGATCCCTCCCTGCTCAAAGGCCGTAAGTGCCAAACATAAGATTAAAATTTGCAGCCCTTCACCGGGACATTAAACAATATACAACCAACATAGCCACCAGGAGCTCTAATGGCAATACGTGTAGAAGAGAACATTGGTTTAAAATTTAAAATGTGTGCTACATTGTTTACCCTCATTGACTTTTGCAAGACCTCGCTGACATGCATCTGCGCAACTCGTGCCAAGATTGTGTACATTGACTAGCATTCGAGAAAAGGGCATTTAGGCTTTTCCAACACGCTGATAGATTACCGAATTACACACTGTCAAATAAATTTAAATGTCCGGGTGATTTTAAGCTCTACAGACTGTGATGTTAAGGTTATTCATTGAAGTAAAATTTTATTTTAAATCTTTTTGATACAATTTTATCAAATCGTTCGTTTAAGCACCTCTTGTGAATTATGATTGTACCGTCGAAAGTGAAACAAACTCTCATTTATTTTATATGATTTATTGTGTGTTGTTTTTTGCGTGATGAAAAAAAATTGTTTTCTTTGATAATGCAGAAACGCTTCACTCTGGCATACATGATGATGATGACCTCATTTTAATGTTTGTAAAGGTGAACAGTTTTTGTTGAATGTGGCCTTTTACAAGAACTCTATTAATATATTTCATTATTTTCCAGTCACACAGAACTAAACCCCGGGCTGGCGGTTTTCCTTTCTCTAGTACTTACTTCTCTATTTTACATTCATTTTGTTGTTTCGGTGATTGGTCTTCAAATAAAATACTACGCATCAACTTTGTCTTGTTATTATATTGTCAATTGTTGAAAATACCAACGAATGATTTGTTAAGAGCGAACTTAGATAATGCTCAAGTGTCCAAATCATAAAAACGCTAGAGATTTATCCTGTGTTATTCTCTTTAAGATGAACTGAAAAGCAGTTGTGACTCCATCCGAATTCCTAGAATGTTCATGAAAGGTGAAGATAACTACAATGATCAATCAAATAACTCCTATAAGCAATAGAAAATTTAGAGTGGGGCAAACACGGATCCCTGGATATACCAGAGGTGGGATCAGGTGCGTAGGAGGAGTAAGCATCCCCTGTCGACCGGTCACACCCGCCAGAGGCGGGATGTTTATCTAATAACTTGTGTAATGAACATTCAGGCATGTTCAAATTAGGAGATCCGGATGGGGTCATAACTGCTTTTCAGTTCATCTTAAAAAGAATAACACATGCACCAACTCAATACGCAAAGCACCTCACAAATTCAGGAGAAATTAAATCAAAAGCAAACACTATCGAGAAATCAAATTAGATAAAAAAAAAAATACAGGTTAAGAATAGGCAGGAGAGCTCAGCATGAAACAAATAGTGTATGAGTTTTCTTCATGCTTGGTAATAATCGTAATATAGGAAATCCTCAATACAAATTTGTCCAAATGTCATTGAAAGGATTTATGGGCAGAGAAGAGTTGCTGTCCCTGCAAATCAGTGAAAATTGATTAACAATGCCTCACAACCCTGTTAAACTTTCTCTAAAAACAATTTATGCCTGAAATTCACACAGACAATGGGGGAGTGAATACCCTTTCAATAATTTTTCAATATGTTTTCAGATGTTCTATTCTAGTACTCTAATTCCAGTACATGGCGAAATGAATTTAAAAAATTCAGTGAATATGACGCTAATGAACTCCAATCGCTCTACTACCGTATCCCATGATGTACGTTAATTAATGCTAACTGTATGGTTTTTTCCTTCACCTCTCCCCTATGTTCGTCCATGACATTTAATGTTAGTATCTTATTTTCATGATGGCGTCCAGAGCGGTTCATATGACTTATAACGTTTAGCACTAGCAAACCATCAACGCGACAAATACCCCAATTTGACTTTGGTAATGTCTATCTCACATTCAATGACTTTGCAAGAAATGATTGATTGATTAATGTTTTCCGCCACACTCAACAATTTTTCAGTTATCTGGTGGCGTCCAGTTTTTATTGGTGGAAGAGAGAACCCAGATACAATGTACAGTACCTGGGAAGAGACCACCGACCTTCCGAAGGTAAACTGGGAAACTTTCTCACTTACCGGCACGAGTAGGATTCGAATCCGCGCCGACGGAGGTGAGAGGCCGTGTGATTTTCAGCGCGATGCTCTAACCACTCGGCCATGGAGGCCCCTTGCAAGAAATGAAATTGAATGTCTATTCATTAGCGTTAATCATTTTCCCCCACTATACATGATGTCACAAGGTGAAGATACCGAACAGTGATTAATATCATATCTCCTATAAGGAATACAAAATTAGGAGTTGTGCAAACACGGACCCCTTGATATATACCAGAGGTGGGATCAGTTACCGAGAAGTAAGCCTCTCTGTCGACCGTTCACACCTGCAGTGAGCTCTATATCTAGATCAGGTAAACGGAGTAATCCGTAGTCAAATCAGTGTGTCATGAATGAATGGCCTAACAATTGGTAGGAAACAGCATGGTCAGACAGCACATGACCAAATCTTCGATTGTATTGGCAAATTAGATCCTCATAACGACCATAGAATTTAGGAAACGCTGTTTTTAAACGAGACTTTTGAAACCCCTGTGAAATCAACTTGTTTGTTAGAAGCCTGCCTCGGTTTAAAAACTTATCATACGCAGAACAAGATCTTGCGTATCGAATCAGTTGAAAGATATAAACACCATATGCAGATGATAATGGAATGAAAGGTAAAGATAACGAACAGTGATCAATCTCATAACTCCTATAAGCAATACAAAATATAGTTGGGTAAACACGGACTCCTGGATATACCAGAGGTGGGATGAGGTGCCTAGAAGGAGTAAGCGTCCCCTGTCGATCAGTCACACCCGCCATGAGCCCTATATCTTGATCAGGTAAACGGAGTTATCCGTAGTCAAAATCAGGGTGTCAAGAACGGCCAAACAATTGCTAAGAGCACGTCAGACAGCATATGACCCAATGATAGGCTGTATTGGCAAACTAGATAATTATAACGACCATAATTTGCGAAATGCTTACTTTAAGGAGATGGTTAACGTTGGAACCCCTGCACCATCCACTTGTTTGTCAATAGCCTGCTTCGATTTAAAAACTGTCCATAGGCAGAAGAAGCTCTTGCGTATCGAATCAGTTGAGAGATATAAACACCATATGAAGGTGATAATGAAATATTGCTATATAAATATGGGAAGTTGAGGATGGAGAAGCTGAAATCAACCCGCTTGTCATAAAGTTGAGTTATCAGTTTGCCGTTAATATCTACTTTCAATAAGATGTCCAAGTATGAAGCAGAAGTGGACGACTCTGCGGTGTCTTTCATTTCGAGTTCACTGGGATATATTGAATCGACATGTGAATGAAAATTATTATTGTTAATAGATAATACATCGTCGATATATTTAAATGTCGAATTGAAAGCCACAAGATAATTTTTCTTCTCACGTAGAAGTTTTTGAATTAATTCTGCTTCATGGGAATATAAAAACAGGTCAGCTAACAAATGAACACAATTAGTGCCCATGGGGATTTCAACAGACTGTTGTGAGACCTGATCACCAAAGACCACGAAGATATTGTCAATGAGGAAGTCCAGTATATTTTTATTTCGACTTCAGAGTACTTATGAGTGGAATCAAATTGGTGTTTAACAAAGTAATTTTTGGATGAGTGATCAATAGATAGGAATATTTGCGTTTGTTGAAAAAGTCTATGATGTCAAAAAGTCTGGTCTTTGATTTATCATGAGGAATGGTCGTGTTAAGTGTTGAAAAGTCGTACGTTTTGATGTTGTTGATTTGAGAAAAGTTTTGCGATTTCAAGTTTACCAAAAGTTCTTTAGAATTTTTTGGAATCCACATTTGATTTACACCATTTCTGGCATATGTAGTCGCACAATATGTTTGAAGTACAAATATGAAATCTGATTAAAAGGCACCCTGGTCCATCATTACTTTTAAAAAAAAAGATTTTAACGCGCGGTGAAACTTGCAAATCTCTTACATACTTTTAAAGCCAAAGTGAAGAAGCATTTGTTTAAGCAGTTTTAATGTACATGTTTTTAGTTTAGTAGATGTAGAGTGTGTTTGCATGTATATGATGTATAGTTTATTCTTTTAAAACTTTTTATATTATACATGTACAAAGCCATTGAATACTCTGTGTAAAATTAGGCGTTGAATCAAATAAAAACAGTTTCAGTTTCAAATAATGCACAGTGAAACGTGCAAATGACGTGAGGTGAAGAGTATTAAAACCGGCCGGAGAACCAAGGTGAACACCTTTTCGTGTTTGTATCTTGTAAACAAACCAAGGATATGAAAATTTATTGAGCTTAAGGAATTCTATGAATGTCAATACCAAAGGATGAGGTGAAACAGCTATTAGAGTCGGCCACCTTTTCCGTGGTCAATAAAAGCAATTCTAGAGTACAAAAGTTAAGATTTTATACATAGAGGCAACATACGATGGTTTCTAAATAGTTTTAATAGTTCCCTTAGTTTTTTGTCACGAGGAATGCCGAAATACCAAATGATTTAAAACCCTATAACAATCCGTTTTCCTCATGGTTTGTAATCTTTCACTCCTCCATGAATAATGGTACACAAAATGGGCGGGTCTAGACACAAAGGACAGCATTCAGTTTAGGAATATGAATATACCTCATGCTTTCTCCGTTTACAAATCACGTGACATTAGTTATTCGGTCATTGTAAATTGTGCTAATATCATGATATTTTTTTTTTATGAAATGGAAGCTATGGAAGATATGCTGCATATAACTGATATTTTTAATACATGTTATTTATTTATTCATCATGATACTGCTAATACTTAAAAGCACTATTAAAACTTTTTAAATACATTCGATCTGACATGGATACTGCCGCTGAAAAAAAATTAAATTAGAAATCAGAATAAATGTTATTCAGAAATTATTTTCAACTAAATACAGAAATTAGATGTTAACCATCAACATGTTTCCTCCAAACCCGAACTTTGTTCTGATGTACTAGATAAATGTATATGACATAAGTGCTCATCAAGAATAAAACACTCCCCACCCACTCAACTTTTCTCGTGCTTGAGATCAACACTTCGGACAGGGATTTGCCTTGAAAAAAATTATCATAAATATTTTGGCTCGTATACATTGGAAATTATTCATGAAAAGACAAGTAAAAAGTGTATTGGTAAATAAATCATATTTATCAGGGTTGGATTAGGTCCTCAGTACCCCTTGCTTATAAGAGGTGATTAAATGACCCGGTCCTTCCGATGAGACCGCAAAAACAGAGGTCTCGTGTCACAGCATGTGTGGCATGTTAAAGATCCCTCCTGCTCAAAGGCCATTAGCACCGAGCATAGGCCTACATTTTGCAGTCCTTCAATTGCAACGGTGACATCTGAAGTTGATATTCAAAAGATGCTAGAGTTCCTCGTTGACAATATCTTCGTAGATTTCGGTGATCAGGTCTTCCAACAGTGTGTTGAAATTCCGATGGGTACGAATTGAGCTCCTTTATTAGCTAGCCTGTTTTTATATTCTTAAGAAGCAGAATTTAAACTTTCCATGAAGAAATTAAACCTCAGCTATTTGAGGTGCACCTAATGACCTTCACTTCAATTTTTTTTCCATCAATACTCAGTGTTATAGGATTGATAAGAAGAGACAGCTTTGATAGCATTTTATTCATCAACATGCATTGTCTTATTTTTATCCAGTTAGAGTTTCCTGTAAAATACAATATCAGTAATTATGTAGATGTCATTTCATACTACAGTGGTGTTCTGAATACTGCTCCTGGAACCACACAATGTGTAAACACAAGGGACACACCAAGGATAAAGATCTCGTGGTGGACCACTAACCACACACACCACTAATGGAGGGTAAACATGCACAGAAAAAACAGGGATTCACTCCTTCATCCTGGAACTTTTGTGTCACCAGAAGACATACAGTGTCAAGTGTTTGCAGTTACTGACTTCCAGGTCTTCAGGCATTCTTACACTTTCTCCTATATCCCTATTCCCTTCTGTGTTGGTGGAGATTGAACTTTAGGTCTCCAGTACTTGATTCCTACATTTTCTTCTGTATCCCTGTTCCCTTCTGTGTTGGTACAGACCCCTCCATCCTGCAAAACCCAGATGGTCAGTGAATATTCTAATCAATCTACATTACACAGCTGTAACTTCCAAGTAAGTATTTATACCCCATCAACTCTCAAGATCCACATCTCTTGTAATGCCATTTCCCAGCATTCCCCACAACACATTCACTTAACTCCTTGAAAGGTAATTGCCCATCATTCTCCAGTAGGCAGTAATGAACTCACTTAACCACTTGTAATGTATATATACCCTGCTTTCTCCAATACACACATTCTCCAAACACCTTGCAATGTAATAACAATAGAATTCTCCAATACACATAGTTATTTAACCTTCATAGAGTAATTACCCAGCATTCCTCAGTATTCACAATGACCTGTTCCCCTGTCTCTGATATAATTTCCCAGAATTCCTCATTACTTACAGTCACCTAACACCAACTAATGTCATTACCCATTAATCGCCAGTACATCTAACCCTTGTTATGTAATTACCCAGCATTCTCCACTACTTACAATTACTTTAAAACACCTTCTTATGTAATTACCCAGCAATCCACAGTACTCACAATCACTTAACACATTGTAATGTAATTACCCAGCATTCCACAGTACTCACAATCACTTAACACATTGTAATGTAATTACCCAGCATTCTCCTGCAGCTGTTTGTTGAGGTTCTGATATAATTCTGCCTGGTTCCCGTCACTCTGTGATCGACCTGTAAACTCCACATGTCGCTTGGAGTGGACCGTCTTAATTCGATCTGTCCATAGAGACAACAAGCTCCCAGCACCTGTTGGTAAAATTGATCAAGGTTACCGTAGCACATTAGTAACAAGAGGGAAACTGCAACAAGCTCCATGCACCTGTTGGTACAATCAATCATTTCCCTCAGTCTGGATTTTTTTATTGCCTAGATTCCTACCTTTAGTTTTAAACTGTGTCTCATCCGTGCTCAGCCTGGATTTTTTATAACCTACATGTACCTTTAGTTCTAAACTGTGTCTCATCCATGCTCAGTCTGGATTTTATCGCCTACCTTTAGTTTTAAACTGTCTCGTCCGTGCTCAGTCTGGAATTTTTATCGCCTACCTTTTGTTTTAAACTGTGTCTCGTCCGTGCTCAGTTTGGTTTTTTTATTGCCTACCTTTTATTTTGAACTGTGTCTCGTCTGTGCTCAGTCTGGAATTTTTATCGCCTACCTTTTGTTTTGAACTGTGTCTCGTCCGTGCTCAGTCTGGATTTTTTAGTAGCAGACGCTCCACTCTCTGTTTTGTTCAGCTCCTGTTTCTCTTTCTCTGTCATCTTCTGAAATCTGGAGAAAAAAGACTAAAGATTAGAGAGAAATGTCTACTCTCGTCTTCACGGATTCAGGCACTACAGCACCCCCTAATGTTGAATTAAATTTGTACGAAGTAGAAACCTATTTTGAAACATCAAATTCCTTGAAGATCAGTAAATATCAGAGGCACCTGAAGAGTGGATGACATGTATTCATTTTATGTACATAGTTATACCCCCCCCCCCCCCCTTTCTACCCAATGAAAAATAACTATAGAACTAATGATTTATCCAAACTATTTGTTTTCCCAGCATGTCCATCACCTTCACAAGTCATTTTGAATAGTTTCTACTTTCTGTAATCTTTTTAGATGACCACTTGTGAGATACTAATATATTTCACAAGTGGTCATTTTAAAAGATTACAGAAAGTAGAAACTGACTATTCATAACATCTTATGAAGGTGATTGGCAGGGAAATCACATATTTTGGATAAATCATTTTGGTTCTATATTTATTTTCTCATTGGGTAGAAAGGGGTGGGTGGGTATGCACACATAAGATCTATGCACACTCCACACTTCAGGTGCCTGTGGTAAATATGGCTGATTTTGCTTTTCTTTTTTGCAATTTGCCAGTTTTAACTGAATGCCTAAAAAAACATTTCTCATAAAATTAACTTCTTTGAAAAAAAGATAACTAAATTTAGAAACATTAAAATACATCTATGACAGTTTGCAAAAATAAATCCAGGTTAGTTCGAGCAAAGTTAACAAAAATAAATCTATGTTAAATTTCCCAAATTAGAGTTATTAGATTTTATTTTAAATACTGTGCAATTACAGTATTTTATGTAATTTTTGCCCCCATTTTACTTTTGCCATTTCTCTCTCATTCTAAATGGGTGGATTCACCGTAGTTTTTCCTCACCTGCATCCTTCGACAGTCTTAAACGAATGGTTTTCAACAATTTCAAATTGGAGGAAATAATTTTTTAATGTGTCTGGACAAAATGAGCACAGAGGGATGAGGGCGAAATATCACAGAGGCAAAAATAAAATAACACAGGAGGGCAATATCAAAGGGGCAAAAATGAATTAGGAGAAGAAAATAGCACAGGAGGACAATATCACAGGGGCAAAAATGAATCAGGAGAAGAAAATAACACAGAGGGCAATATTTCAGGAAACAAAACTCGCTAAACCGCATCAAAGATGCGTATGGCCGAGTTGCAGTTTGGAAAATTATGCACACTTGCATTCACGAAGTAAAAACATGCATGTATTTAATATAGTTTATAAGTATGAAGCTTTGAATGGCCGCAATAGGTATTTAGTGTGGTAATGAACTTGACCTTTGGCCTTCGGATTTCAAAAGCAACATGAATCTTGAATGTCATCAGGATTTGAAGTCTGATAAACATGCACCAGTTAGTACATGTATAAAAGTTAGAGCCAAGCTCAAATCTACAGTATATAGTGAAAAAGAGACCTTCACCTTTGACCTCAAAATAAATAAGAACCTTCCTCTTTTGGATGTGATCAAAATATGGAAGTCTGAAAAAGATGCACCAAGTAGTATGAAAGTTGGAGACCGTACAAGCTCAAATCTCTGGCATTTAGTGACAAAGTGACCTTGACCTTCTGACCTCAAAATAAATAGGAACCTTCCTCATTTACATGTGATCATGTTATGTAAGTCTCACAAAGATGCACCAAAAAGTAGGAAAAGTTAGAGACCGGACAAGTTAATTGTGGACGCTGCCCGCATGCTCGACTGGACGCCCATCCTTCGCCAATTTAAAAGCTGAGATTTGCTACGCAACTCGGCTAAAAATAAGAAGGGAGTGGGGGTAAAAATAACAAGGGAATAAAATAACACAGGAGTAAAAGCATTATACAAGGGACATGTATAACACCGACAAAAATAACGTGGTGGGGGGAGGGGATTAGAATAACACAGTTATGAAAAAAAGAGAAAAATTTCAAGTATGAAGCGTTAGAAATGCAGAAAGCACAACACACTTTTCCAGTTCCTTCCAGGCGTAAGATTGTTCCGTGTTTGACTCCACCTCCATTTTCTCCTCCTTTGCTTTTTTGGGTGACGATTTTGCGTCGTCAGTTGGCTTCTTGCACTTCAGCAGACACTCCAGCACCCTCTGGTGTTGAGGAGATGTGTCCGCGTGGGCTCGAATCAGACTCTCTAACTCCGCCCACATCTGTTTGTACTGCTCATCTCTACAATGTGTTTACACTACTATAGAATCATGACTACATTTATGTAGGAGAAAGCACTGCGAGTTTTTAAGAACTCATGCCAATCCTTTTGTCTTTAATATCTTGACAATAAAACATGTTCAATTCGACTACATTTATAGATCAGTCTATTGCCAACACCAGTCTGTTGGCTACAGTTGCCAGTTTGGGTAATTCAGGAGCCTAGAAGAAAAGATAGTTATAAATTGATTCCCTGCTCCTACAGATATCATAAACTTGCAAACTTTGGCCTTTTTAATAAACAATGCATTATGCTAATTTTAGTCAATATTGACACTGTGGTTCTTCAGTACATGTAGTTGAAAATGTCAAGATGTCCATTGAAAAAAACCCCACTGTCTATCATATAGGTGTCACATGACATGTAAGACACTACATACTATATATAGATTTCACATGTCAGAAACTATCCACTGTAGGAGTCACATAAAAGTTATCTACCGTTTACAATGCTTTATTTAGAAACAGTTATCTATCCTTTATAATACTTTCACTAGTAAGAAGATTATCTGTCCTTTATCATGCTTTATCTAGTAAGAGTTATCTGTCCTTTATAATGATTTACCATGAAGAGTTATCTACCCTTTGTAATGCTTTATCTAGTAAGAAAAGTTATCTGCCCTTTATGATGCTTTATCTAGTAAGAAGAGTTATCTGTCCTTTAATAATGCTTTATCTAGTAAAAGTTATTTACTCTTATAATGATTTATCTAGTAAGAGTTATCTGTCCTTTATCATGCTTTATCTAAGAAGAGTTATCCATCCTTTATAATGTTTTATCTAGCAAGAGTTATCTACCCTTTATAATGCTTTCTCTAATAAGAGTTATCTACCCCTACCCTTTATAATGCTTTTTCTAACAAGACTAATCTACCCTTAATAATGCTTTAGAAAGCTACTTTTTATGGGGTATCTTTGCCAACTCGTCAAAAGAGTTTTAAAATCAATATCAGTTATTATGTGTATTACTAATTGTAGTTTAATCATTTGCCATTCCCAGAAATTCAATGTGAATACCTCTGTCTGGTGTTCAATAGACAGTGCCCTATAGCTTCCTACACTGATAGATGAGGAAAACTTCAACTCAAGTGAAGATGAAAAAAGAGCTGAAAAGTTGTCATCAGTTAACCTATAGCTTTTTACCCTCTAGCTGTACTCAATGTGTGTCGTGATTCATTATCTGAATTAATTATCTCAACATTTATATTCTTTACCCCCGCCTCTTGTGTAGTTGGATTCATCACATGATCTTACTTCCCTACTTTTACCCCCAGCCTAACACTCTGTAGTGGGGTTCATCACATGACCGAACTCCCTACTTCTACCCCCGAGCTGTTACTCAATGCATGTATGTTGTTTCTTACATGACCTAGTTACCCTACCTTTTAGGTCCTTTACCCCGGGGCCCGGCACTTGATGTGGGTAGAGGTTCATTACGCGATTCCATCCCCACCACGTGGTATATCGCCTTCTGACACTCCAACACGTCCTCATCATCAAGCTTCTCTTTAACAATGATTGTCGGCAGAGGGTCAATGTGCTGTGTTTAACAAAACCAAAATTTACATAGTTTCGATGGGCTGGTTTACCAGGTATAGGAGTCCCATTCCCAGATATGGATTTTAGAAATGTAACAGAAATAAACACAGATATGTACTGTAACAACAGCCAAATAAACACACATATATGATAACAACAATTTTTATTCTACCATGATCCATCAGTGTTTTATTTTTAACTAAACCCTTTAGAATTAAAACACTCCTGTAGCATCAACTGGTTCCTCGGAGATTTGAAATATTGGTGCTGTTTATCAGCTGAACGTCATATCAAGAAGATTACAAACATTAAAATAGAAGAAATAAATACCTTGTTAACAGAATTATTGCAAAAAAAAAGTCCAAATATTGTTAGAAAATATCTTGCTCTTTGCATTTGGATTTTATTTTCCACAATACCTTGTTGGGTTTTTTTTCTCCAACATATTCCTTCAAAGGTATTATTTCTAAATCATATCTCAAAATCTGCATTACAAAACAGAACAAAAGCTGTGTAACCTCTAGTCAAAGAAAATATTCACCATTGATCTGGAATGAGTACATGTGCCCTACACAATACGATGTCACAATATACAGACCCTACACAATACAAAGTCACAATATACAGACCCTACACAATACAATATGATATCACAAGTATTAACCATACTACAACATCCTTACCGATGCCATGTTGAAAATGATGGTTTCACCAATGACCAGGGGCCAAAACCGGCTCATTCGCTCCAAGTGGACTTTTGCTACACACAAAGGACAAAAGAATAAAGCATATCAGAAAATGTCACATAAAATTTTAACATATCACATATTTTGGCTCATATCATCTTCATATCTCTTTATATTTTGGGGAATTTCTTTTCACTTTTAAAGTTTTGTCAATTTTCCTAATCACAATTAAGTTTTTCATTAATTCTATAATGAATTCCTTTCTTATGTTAAGCAGTTTCATTTTTGATTGATTGTTTTGCAAATATTTGAACAATACTGCTTTGTTTTCATGTTTGGTTTATTCTCTATCTATTACCTCAATTTGGGACTACCTTCATATCTAGATCTTTCCTCAATTTAAATCCGGCTTGATATCTACACATTATTTCACTTCACATCCAGTTTTGATATCTAGATCTTAATTACCTTGGAATACTGAATACAGGGTTATTTTTACCCTTTGTGGTTTTTCCCCATCCTTCTACACTTGCAGATGATTTTGCCCCATTTATAATTCGCCCAGAAACAGTTGCATTAAAAGAGAGATAAGAAACAAAACACTTTCGCCCAGTCTTTAAATTTGTACACTGACAAGGGCGAAAATAAAGCAGGGGCAAAAATAAATTGAGGGCAAAAATAAAATGGGGGTGAATATTTCCTGTATACAGTATCTCTATACTTCGGTTCAATCAAGGCTTTATATCTAGAACTTATCTTGGTTCATTTCAGGCTTTATATCTAGAACTTATCTCGGTTCATTCAAGGCTTGATATCTACACCTTATCTTATGCCTCGTTCACACAAAGAATTTAATTCGCATTAAACGTAAGTTAATGCGAATTAAATCTGAACCGCGTTCACACGAAGATTTTAATGCGCATTAGTTTACTTCGAATTAAAATTGACGTCGCGATTTAATGCGAATTAAATTTACTTCGCATTAGCTCCGTGTGAACGCTAAGCGAAGCTAATTCGCATTAAATGTACACGCATGCGTAATGGCAAATTTGGGTCACATGCATCATATCCATGGTCAACTATATATATTAATGTCGGTTTTGTACGAAAAACTAAGCAAAATGAAAATAATCACTAAAACATGTACAAACAGCATGTCATTAGATAATGTCAGACGTAAATCTGTGCTCTGCATAGGCATACTGAGTAATACATGTGGAAGGAATTGTTTTTGAATACGACAAAAATGTTTTAAAATAGTGATATGATTTTCTTTTTATACATTTTTTAAAACAAATATGCCGCTCATTGTTAATTCTTTTATACCATTTGACGTCATAGTAGACTTATAATACGTATTAGTAATTAAAAATTACGCCACAACAGCAGTCAGCGGAATGGTGAAAAAGACGTTCCGAAGTTTTAAAATTGGGCCCATGAAGAAACAATATATTGTCTAGATTGAATGCTGGTCGTCAGAGGAAATAACAAGTAATTTCTTGGGAACATATAAATAAACACGACAAAACTCCTTATGTGTAGATCAGTTATGCATGTAAATTGTAAACATGTAGTATACTACATGTATATAGCATTTTGAACAAAGAATTCTGTATCGACACAATATTCATTAAAATATCTATAAAAATAATTTTCAATAACATAGTCTATTCTTTAATTTATTTCGCGCACCCTTTAATAGATATGCATACGAATTTAATGCGCATTAGTTTACTTCGCATTAAATATTACCGCCGTGTGAACGCTATTTAATTCGAATTAATTTAATGCGCATTATTTTACTTCGCATAAAATTTAATGCGAAGTAAAATTTAATGCGCATCCGTGTGAACGAGGCATTAGTTCATTTCAGGCTTGATATTCATATTTTACCTCGGTTCAAGTGGTTTACTCCGGCTGTCATCATATCGGGCAATGCTGGTGCCAGTCGGTTCTCCTTCATAAACTCTTTAAAATCCTACAATACAGAAGTTGAATTTTTACACTGTTATTTACATGATACACAAGAAATAACAATCATTTGAGCTGTTCCTAGCAAAAAGGGCCCTTAAGTATTTTAGTGCTAAAGTGTGGACTATAAAAAACAATCCCTCAAAATATCAGACCATTAATGATTAAAATATTACAGTCAATCAAAGCTGACAACCAACTCGTAATTGGTAATCGTGACCTTTTTCTTTACAGGTATGCAAGAAATGACGTCACGTTTTTCATTATTACGTTTTTTGAATAACATAGTTGGATAAGATAAGGACCTTTTTTGCTAGGAACTGCTCAATTTTTATGATACGTAAATCATTCAACAACTTTTAAATTGATGAATTAACAACATCCTGATTGGATGTACAATTCATGTGATTTCTTCATAAAAGAATTTGGTCTGGGAGTACATCTGCACTATAAGCACTCGGACTACTTTTCTCTGGAATGCGTCTTCTCAGTACTAATTTTAGCTCTATCTATACTCGCCGAAATTGTCCTCTTCCTTCATATTTAATTCATCTTTTAACCATCATACATTTGATTTGGCGTCCAATCCATTTAAATCTGCTCAGGTACTCTACCTGACCTGAACGCACAGCCATTTTGAATTTAGCGTTGTTGTTTTCATTATTACATACATGTATTCCTATGTGCTATTTCAAAAAAGTTAATTCAAGCTTACTGGATGAGAGAAACTGAACTATTTCTTTTACTATTTAAAGACATAATTAAATGATAATTAAGAGATGAATCTTAATTCTTTTCTTGATGGCGGTATCATGGGGAAAAGTGACAGTAAAAATTTTCTTTAATGCGCTACTCACATTGATGAAGTTTTCCGTCCAATATTCCCCATGATACCGCCATCAAGAAAAGAATTATAACAATCATTTAGAAATAATTAAACTTTTTCCGATCTCCTTTCTTGATATTCATAACCCTGTGCTCCAACACCACACTCAACCAGAAACTTGCAGGCCGTACGCATCACTCCCCCGAGCTGTTTCTCTTTCACAGCATTAATACACTATTGTGGTACCACTCTGGCTCCAGGACCCATGGTAAGAATTAATACACTTAAAATATAATATTTCAAAACTCTGGTACCAAGGATTTTGATTAGCTGCAGATCTGTAACTTTCTGGTAAAATATTAGGACATTAGACCACTGGTCTGTCAAAACATTTTCCCAGAGAGCTACAGAACTGCAGATAGGATCGTGATGTGAATAATTCAAATGCCTATAAATATAAAGAACTCACACCACGCCCCCATACATCAAATCACACGATAGTCTGTGGTGACTACTTACATTGATTCTATAGTCTGTAACTCTCCCTCCACATCCCTCACTAATGGAGGGTGGGTCCTCTAGAAGTGACCGGGCCGTATTGATGGAGTGGATAAAAATCTCGCCCCCATGACTGGCCAGCATATGAGATATCACCTTGGTGCCAGATTTACGAGGTTGTTCCAGCATTACTGCTCGACCTAAAAAGGGATATACATATATTAAAAAACATGGGGATATACATATGTGAAAGAACTTCCTTTCAAGACGGACATAAATGCCTCGTGTAGATAATATCATCTTCAAAACCAAATTATGCATTATACTCTAGGATGCAACGAAATGCTAGCCTCACAATACGTGTTACCATGACGATGATACATATCACGATACTTTTAAGATGCTATAAATAGTAACAAATGAACAATTACACTGATTTTGGTATCATTTCATTGCACCTTACTGTTACAACTGCATGTTTTTCTTTCAAAAGTTCAAAACATCAAGAACTTGATCTGCATTTAATACAGATCTTTGTGTAGTGGCAATGCCACCTGCATTTAGTACAGATCTTTGTGTAGTGGCAATGCCACCTGCATTTAGTACAGATCTTTGTGTAGTGGCAATGCCACCTGCAGTTGAAAACACACTCCCTGGGCACTGAGGTACCCTAAATACACAACACAGGAGAAAATAATTCAGCGGCACCATGTTTTCCATTACCTGAAGCCATGCATTTTACAACATAATTTTAAAGCCAAGTCAGACGGTTCAAATTAATCCAGACTGAGAATACCGAACTGCGGTATAATATAAAGTATTGTGAATCGAACTGTAGCAAAAATCACCGTGATATACCGTCTCATGGTTAATCGTTGCCCCCTTTAATTACTAGAATCATTATTATCCTTCAGAATAATACAGTCAATTTCACTGGTCAAGGGCTGGTCACGTGAAAGGAGACAATTCATGATGTTTCCGTCACGTGTAGGGTGACAACTGTGTTAAATTGTCTCCCTTTAGTAGATGAATTCTAATGGCAAAAGCAAGATAGCTCTATCAAAATCAATTCAAAATATGCGGGATTGTTTATCAATAAATTTTAATTGTGACTTCAGTGTCAACATTAACGGTCAAAATAACAAATGAGAAGAAAAATTTTCCCATTCTAAATTTCTAATGCAATTTTTCATTTCACTTGATGTTTATGTTGTTGTTTTGAAACGCGTTACGAAATGTTTATGCTTATGTTTTTGCGTCATTCTACTGTGACATCACAATCAAAAGTTTTCACTCGGTTAACTTTCTCAAACCTCAGTTTGAGTTGCTTTGTTTAACATATATACGTCTATAATAAATGTATGACATTGCAGTGTAAAACAAACTATTACATGTAGTTGAGGGCAACATTGATTTCAACCCTTGAAAACCATTAAAATTTTATCAGATTTTTCGGTAGAAAAAAGTTGTTACAAATTTGTTGACGTTTTAAATAAATCAATAAAAAAACTACTATGGTACAAGTCAATAAATGTTTGATATTTTTTAATGTTCAGATTCTTCAGGATAATAAAACTAATATGGACTGTTTAGCAGGGAAGACATCACAAATTATCAGGTCTGAGTAGGGTTTTCATACGTAGGTGCCCTCAGGTGATAACCCTACTAACCCTGATAATTTGTGATGTCTCCCTGCTAAACAGTCCATACTTGTATAATGTTGTTATGTATGGCATGGGTCATTAAGAACACTTGATAAAAACAAATGCATTTGTAGATATATTTTTTGGCTGAGTTTGCATGGTTGTTGTAAGTGTATAAATGTAAAATTTCTTTAAAAGATAAGGGACTTGTAAATTTTCTAGGACGTTCAAAAGTTGAAATATATTACCCCCTTCTTATATAACTTAATTTATATAAATTTTCCCCATGTTTTGGACATTGAGAATTCATGGGAATAAATTATGTACCGTACTGTAAATTGTACTCATTTTACTTTTAAAAACATCAATTTAGTTTTCATTTTCATCCTTTTTGAATAAAAATTTGTTTGTAGCAAGTGTTGCTAAGTTCAGGTCTAAATAAATAATCATGATAGCACATTGTGAAATATAGATTACAAACCATCCTAGCACAGAAAAGAGAAATAGACAGAGAGAGAGAGAAGAAGAGAGAGAGAAGGGAGAGAAACAAACCACTGAGTAGGAAGTTGGTGAGACAGGAAGAGGGGCGACTGTTGACGTCTACTGGCGTGATTCTGGCTGCACACGTGCAGTACTGCAACTCTGTCAAGTACAAACATAGAAGTTACCTCCCTTTAACTGTAACCAATCAATGGCACTATTCCTGAGATTTCAGCTTCATTCCAATGAGTTCATTATCATGATACAGCTATCTCTGAAAATTCACTGGGTATACATAACTCCTGTGTCCTCCTTCGATGGACTTTTCCCAGAGGCCATGCCTCTCTAAGATCAACCCACCGAGAATGACTTACACATACAAAAGCAGACTTAGAAGTATTGTGAAGAGCGTAACAGCTTACACATACAATAGCAGACTTAGAAGTATTGTGAAGAGCGTAACAGCTTGAACATCTTCAGTACTGGATTTTGAAGGGTACACTTACCGACAATATTGGAATTTGGGGTACATGCTCTGACTTACCAACAATATTGAATTTTGGGGTACACTTAATGACAATATTGGATTTCGGGGATACACGTACCTGCAATATTGGATTTTGGGAGTAAACTTACCGATGATATTGGATTTTGGGGTATATGCTCTGACTTACCTACAACATTGGATTTTGGGGTACACCATTTTAGCGTGACTGTCTCTGTAGGGAGGCCCTCTTTGGAGGGAATCACCAAACCATCACTGTGGGCTTTTAAAAAGATAATCAATACATTAATGTTCTAGTTAACATCACGTACATACCCTACAAATACATTAAACGTTCTAGTTAACATCACGTACATACCCTACAAATACATTCATGTATGCTTGTAGTTAATATCATGTACATATCTTTATTTCCTTTAACAATCATTACATCAGTTTCATGTAGACTAATCAAATATGATTGACCAAAAGACTTTTTTCTAAAAAGTGTTTTCCTGCGCGAGTAAAAACCACACCCTCCAGGATGATGTTGTCGATCACTGGGAAAACTATTACTTAAGGGATTGTGAATCTGACCTGATTTCATGATGTCATCATGAGCCTGTGACGGGTGCAGCAGCTCCACATCGTAGTTAGCTGAGGAGCTGGCATTCTGTTCTTCCTGTTACGAATAAAACAACATTTAATCCATACTTTTACTTGTATCTTTATTCGTACTTTTATTTGTATCTTTATTCATATTTTTATTGGTAGTTTTATTCATATAAATCTTATTCATAAAATTCATCTTATTAATAACCAACTCTTTCCAGAGATCCATTTATCTTAGTGACTGATGACACTGCTTTAGTATTGTTTTTTTTTAGATTAACATAATGCTGCCATGAGAAAGAATTCTACATGACAAATCCCATTTGCATGTATATGATGACATGATCCCTCATCATCAGGTTTATGAATTAGTGGAGTACCTTCATGGGAATCCCTGTGACTGTAGTAGAAGACAGACCATAGTGCACCTGCACAAGCTGCATCAATCTGTTGTACAGTAATTTCCCAGACTGTGTCACATACACCTCTCCATACAACAAGGGAGAAATCTAACCAATGAAATGAGAGTAAAAATTTACAAGGGAGAAATCTTACCAATGAAATGAGAGTATTACATTTACAAGGGGGGAATCTAACCAATGAAATGAGTGTATTACATTTAAAAGGGAGAAATTGAGACTATTAAATTTACAAGGGGGAAATCTAACCCATGAAATGAGTGTATATTGCATTTACAAGGGAGAAATCTAACCAATAAAAAAAGTGTATTATATTTACAAGGGAGAAATTTAACCAATGAAATGAAAGTATTAAATTTATAAGGGAGAAATCTAACCAATGAAATGAGAGTATTACATTTACTAGGGGGAAATTTAACCAATCAAATGTTAATTGGCTTTACAACATGGGACATATTTAACGAATCAAATATGGGCATTAATTACCTTAATGATATTGAGGTGATCATTCATTTAACCAATGAAATGCTGACTTTACATTAACAAGGGAGACATTTTACTTATTTCTGTTACAATAATGATCCAGACTTACTTTGGTGTTACAACGATACTCCACACATTCACTTTACTGTTACAATCCAGATATTTATTTTACTTATTTTATGTTACAATTAATCCAGACCTTTATTTTTACTTATTTCTGTTACAACATTAATCCAGACATTTATCTTATCTATTCCTGATAATATATACACCCTGGATAAAAAACAATAAGCCCTATATTGGAAAAACAAACTCTGCCCTAAATGAACAAATTCGCCTTCACTATTTCTCATTTTCTGCAATGATTATGATATTACTGAGATCGAAAAGACTGAAATCACACTAAGTCTCATCTTATTCTGACAGGGAGCCTAATGAAAGCTCCAATGTGTTTCTCACTAAGATCTTGTAACAATAATAAACTAACATACTTGTGAAAATTGTAGCAGCTAGGACAGAAAGTTAGCAAATTTCCTCATGATTTATGTATGTGAGTTTAACAAGTTATGAACTCTAGTGAATATAGGAAGTATAAACATCAGAATAAGATGATGACATGAAATGCTAGTGGATTCAAATTCTGCAATCTTCAAAAACTATACCCTTGCTAAAATCTCCCTTCTTCACTGCATTAAGTCACAGAATGTCACTTGTTTTCTAAAACTTTCATTTCAGCAAGCTCTCACTGTTAAATGTCATGGTGTTCTGATTTCTTTTGTAATTGTTCTAAGCTTGGAATTTATTAATTGTTGTTAAAGATCTAAGCTCTGCATCCATTTGTAACAGGAAGGGAGAAAATGCAATAGACCAGACAGGGATTCAAACCCAGGCCCCCTGAATCTGTAGTCGGATGTTAAATCTTTCAACAGAGTTATCTGGCCAGCAGCAATTTAACCCATCTGATCGCCAACTTCCTCCCTCCTTAAATGTATTCACACCTTAAAGACATTAACCCAGGATCTTTATCCCCTGGCAGATATTTTTACCTGCCAATTCCTGGGGCTGGTCTATTGTCACCAAATGTAGTATTATAGCCAAGGAAAGAAAATTTTTTTTAGGATGGACCTGGAATCCAACTTAGAACCCCTGCATATTACCTAAGTTAGGTGATCTAATTTAGAACCCCTGTATATTACCTAAGTTAGGTGATCTAATTAAAGGGACATGGACACAGTTTGAGCTAAAAATCTTCAAATTTTATTTTTCCATTTTCAATGTTTAGAATGCTTAACTAAGGTATTTCTAGTGGTCGGCAAAAATTTGAATGTCAGTTGTCAAGGTACATACAGTACATGGGAGATACAGAGCTCACAATTATTATGTATAAATAAACAAGGTTCGTGCCATGTGTTTGTTTGCATATAAGGTTATTAGTAAAGGTTCATTTAAAGCAGATTTTTCAATTTATAAGTTAATTCTTAACACAATTAAGTATATAGTTTCTAGTGTTTAGCACATCTCATTTTAACAAAAAATTGTGAGTGCTGTATCTCACGTGTAACTAAAAAAAAACTGATATTCAAATTTTTGTTGACCATAAGAAATACTTCAAACATTATGAATAATAAAAATGGAGAGAATTTTTTTTTTTTTTTTTTAGCTCAAATTGTGTCCATGCCCCAATAACTGAGCTTTATAATCCAGACTGATATCTGTGCAGCTCTGTATCCATCATTTTTTGTTATTGATCTAAGCTATGTATCCATCATTTTTTGTTATTGATCTAAGCTATATGTATCCATCATTTTTCGTTATTGATCTAAGCTCTGTATATCCATCATTTTTTACTATTGATCTATATAAGCTCTGTATCCACTGTTATTGTTCTATGATCATTTGCACATGCCTGTGAGATTTTTACCTCTCTATTCCGTCTCTCTGTGATCTTGCTGTCATCACCGACTGGAGTCACATGAACGAGAACCAGTTCGCAATGGCTTATGGGAAGCAAACTGCAAAACCAAGAGAAACATCATGACAGCACAATAACAATAGCATCAATCAATCCTCAAATCTTACAACAGATTCGTTAAACAGAAGATCTTCATGGATGATTGCTGACGGCAAACTGAAAAAGGGAGATAACCCATATATGACTGACTAGCATTCTGACTGCATAAATAAACCTAAGCCCTGCCACACTGAGCGTTAAATGACATGTGTTCAATTAATGTCACTAATTGTTATTACAATTAACAACCATAAAAAAATGAAAACAAATGGTGATCAAACTTATTATCTGGTGTATACGATCAACAGATGTTCATTCACAAAGGAATTATTATTGTATGGTCATCACTGTTTTATTCACAGAATTGTTTTCTAAGTTTGATTGTCTTCATTCTGCACTGTAAATCTATTCAAGAATTGGATATAGACATAATAATGAATTAAAATCCACAACAAAATGATAGTAAACGGGAACGCCAATATAGAATATATACCTCTTCAACCACAGAACCAAGTTCTAAAGAATGTGTCATTTTATTCAAATTATGAATATCTGCCTCCACAAAAATTAGTTATTCATAAATGCAGTACTTCAACCCCTGACCATCTCACAGCTGACCAATCATGGAGTCCGATAGATACAGGAAGAAAAAAATCAAATGTACAGTATTTATTGAAGCATTACAGAAACACGACAGTGCAGGACATTATTAATGAAATCGTATTTCCATGTAACGGAAACACGTGTGCATGTTTACTAATGCTTAAGATCTATTGGCTTATAGTTATGGACGTTAAATTCCACCTGAGTCAGGTGATTAACTGATATACATGCTCGAGGTAGAACTGACCAGGTAGAATTGCAGAGCTCTTATTCCATGCACCCACCCATTGCTTCATTAAAAAGATGTTTTATGCTTTCAATAATGCTAAATATGTTTTTGTTATTGTAGAATTCAACAAAATTTAAGGCACTTTGAGATTGATATATTTTTATATATCACAATGATTAAACTGCAAAGTCTCATCCTATATCGTGTGTTTGTGTTTCTATATAAATCATTATGTTCGTTTGTGTGGAAACGAATTACAACATATTAAATGGTGCCTGCACCAGTGTTCACATATAATTGTTGATCTGTTAATATAGTTTGTATATCATCAAATGCAAATCAAATTTTCAAAAATCACAAAGTTCTCGCTCAGCAAAATGTTACCAAGTACATGCAATTAGATATTCTGATTAGAACCAACTTTCACTAATCCCCTAATCTTAATTGGTAGGACCCCACGGGATGCAGCATGCACTGCTTCATCATGGATAAATAGACACCTGAGGTTCGGACCTGCTGGTGTAATTATAGACATGACGTAATCCTGCTGAAAGCTTTCTTCAGGTCTGACATGCAAGAATGAGAGAATCAAAATGTTCATTAAAATTTACAATTTCTGGATCTGACTCATCATCGGAAAAAGAGCATTGGCCATTTGACTTCAATTTCCCCCATTATCAAGCCCTGTCTCTCCAAGGATAACAAGATGCTATTAGTGAAAAATCCTGGGCACTCTGAGAATTTGATAGAGCAGTCTCTGGTGACTTATGGAGGGGTCAATCTTTCTGATGATATTAATTTGACAGCTGGAATGAAGTGGATACAAACAAGTCTCAGAGATACAGAAATGTTTTTATAGGCTGTCATAAGATTTATGGCCAAAAACCTCAGATAATTCAGTCAGAGTGTCCCAAGATTACTTAATGGGGGACTTACATGCGAGGATTACTTTCAATAATTCACATCCCCCACCCCCACCACTCCCTTACAATGTACCCGGTAATCTGAGTTTTTTCATCACATCCCAATCTTTCCCAATGTTTCAAAGATATCAAAAAATCACACTAAATACATTCGAGTAATAAAAGTTTTTGTTTTAATGGCTAAGAATTTGACCATTTTTTGTAATTTTCATTTCTTATTTTATATTATCTTCAATGTTCAATGATGTTAATTTCTTTGTTTTCTTCACTGTACAACTCTGTTTTAATCTGATGTCATATATCCCATAATTCCATCCTTCCGGATTTGATACAATTAACAGTTATGTTCCTTATAACCCAAACAGTATAGGGCGATTCTCATCAGCATTACTTGCAAATGTTTGGTTCTCTTATACCAACAAGGAACAACACAGCTTCTCACCATTAACACAGCTTAAAAGGGTTCTACGGCCATTTACAAAATCCTGTTATCTCTCCCTGATGACCAATAGGTTATGAGGATCATAGACCATTAATATTGGAATATAGGTCAATGTTACATCTGTTTTGATTGGTCCACTGATTGTAGCATTGATAAACTCAGTACATGCTGAGGTCAGTGTGCCATCATAATGAGTTACGTTTAATGATTATATTGTTAATTGAGAACTATATATATGCAGAGTGAGATTTATTTACCAAAGACAACATATTTCGTTTATACATTTCACTCCCCCAAATCCTCAGGTAAACAAATTTAACTGAAGTTTGTAGAATGATTGGTCTCAAGAGTTTCAAAAAAATCACATAAAAGGCAATAACTCTGTACTTATTTTTACAGGGTTTAAAGGCGCATTATCTTTAGAAATTAAGTCTATACATTCTTCAGCGGCCAAATTATCACAATATGTGTATAACGTCTACACTTATAGGCTGTGGTAGGATATGATACATTCATAGCTCATAAAAGAATGTGTAGGAAGTTTGAATTTTCAGCCTATAACAGGGTGTGTATAGGGAGCCTATAATATATATCTACAGAGCCTACAGCAGGGTGTGTAGGAAGCCTATATTTTATCTACATAGCCTACAGCAGGGTGTGTAGGAAGCCTATATCTTATCTACGGAGCCTACAGCAGGGTGTGTAGGAAGCCTATATCTTATCTACAGAGCCTACAGCAGGGTGTGTGGGAAGCCTATATCTTATCTACAGAGCCTACAGCAGGGTGTGTAGGAAGCCTATATTTTATCTACAGAGCCTACAGCAGGGTGTGTGGGAAGCCTATATTTTATCTACATAGCCTACAGCAGGGTGTGTAGGAAGCCTATATTTTATCTACAGAGCCTACAGCAGGGTGTGTGGGAAGCCTATATTCTGTCTACAGAGCCTACAGCAGGGTGTGTAGGAAGCCTATATCTTATCTACAGAGCCTACAGCAGGGTGTGTAGGAAGCCTATATCTTATCTACAGAGCCTACAGCAGGGTGTGTGGGAAGCCTATATCTTATCTACAGAGCCTACAGCAGGGTGTGTAGGAAGCCTATATATTTTATCTACATAGCCTACAGCAGGGTGTGTAGGAAGCCTATATTCATGCAGTCTTGCAATAAGTCACAGTATATGAAGTGTTCATTCCACAGCCTATTCGGCTTCAATATACAAGCCTTCATTCTCAGCTTACTATAAGATTTAAAGAGAGCCTAAAATTTACAGTCTACAGCAGGATTTAAAGAAAGCCTCAATTTACAGCCTACAGCTGAATTTAAAGACAGTCTAAAATTTGCAATCTACAGCAGGATTTTTAAAAAGCCTAAACATTTAAAGCTTACAGCAGGATTTTAAAAAAGACTTAATTTACAGCCTGTAGCAGGATTCAAAGGAAGTCTAAGATTTACAGCCTAAAGTAGGATGTCTATTTCTAAAACACACTATTAAGTGTGTTATTAAGCCACGATGTCAGCATAATGTGTTAAGGAAACCTATATATTTACAGTCTATATACAACAAGGTGAATGGTCTGCATTTAAATTTCCAGATTGCAATAAAAGTGACACCGGGTCTTTATAAGCTATCTAAACACTTACAAATATATTTTCAATAAATCAGAAGAAAATTATCATGAATTGGCCTCCATAGCAATTAACAACTCCTTTGAGCCAACTGAACAGACAACCAAATTTAGTGGCTGAAAAATCTATTAAGGAATATAACTTCCTATTAAGTATACAAGTCAAACATTGGATGATTAAGCTCCCGGTCTCCCGAGGAAATGAACAGCCATGTTCTTCATTTAAGCCATTGATTACTGTTTCCCTGTAGATAAAAGAACAATACAAATAGCACAGTATCAATAATTCTTTGTAACTTGGCCAAAAATGTTTTAGCCTGTTGGGATATCACAAAAACACCATACCTAGACTCAAGCCTGGACAGACAGCGATAATCTATAATGTACAGTTTGGAACACATGAGAAAAGCAACACTGCTCGTAATTAGAAATGGAGACCAACTGACATACAAGATCTAGATCCAAACACCAAAATCATGCAAGGTCAAGGTCAAAGGTGCTTTATTATTGTATTAAGCATTGATACTGTCTGTCCTTGTGACCTTGACATGTATAGTCAATGGCTAATTAATTCGTTAAGTGTCTCTAATTTGTCTTTTACTAAAATACATGCAAATTCATTAAGTGGAGACCTTGAAAATTTTGTCAAGTGTGGACCTTTTGACTCAGACTACACTTATTAATTGGGGCCACCTGATGGACTTCAATATAAGAATTATAGACCTCCTGATGGACTTCAATATAAGAATTATAGACCTCCTGATTGACTTCCAATATAAGAATTATAGACCTCCTGATGGACTTCAACATAAGAAATATAGATCTCCTGACTGACTCAAACATAAGAATTATAGACCTCCTGATGGACTTCAACATAAGAAATATAGACCTCCTAACTGACTCAAACATAATAATTATAGACCTCCTGATGGACTTCAACATATTAAGAATTATAGACCTCCTGGTGGACTTCAATATAAGAATTATAGACCTACTGATAGACTCCAACATAAGAAATATAGACCTCCTAACTGACTCAAACATAATAATTATAGACCTCCTGATGGACTTCAACATATTAAGAATTATAGACCTCCTGGTGGACTTCAATATAAGAATTATAGACCTACTGATAGACTCCAACATAAGAATTATATAGACCTCCAGATTGGCTCAAATGTTTAACATAAGAATTATAGACTTCCTAACTGGTTGACAAGCAAATTGGTAGAGGTTTCAGTCCGGTCTTTCATTGCTTGTCTTTAGGCCTGACATTGAAATACAATACATAACAATTGGTAAATTAGGATAAGAATTTTGACAGGTCCACTGATGAATGATCAAGATTAAGTATGGGGAATTAAACTGGATATTTTTCTTGCTTTTCTCCAGATTTTTCCGCCTTAAAAAAAGCCCACATTGTTTACTGCAGTAGCCTGATACAATAAGCTTGGCTATCAGTGTCTGAGGAGCACTGGATGGGTTTCTCTAGGGTAAAATTAATCTGAGATATTTGATTAGAAACATTTTTGTGCTTCATGAACCAGTTATGTATACATATATATATATATATATGTATCAACTTCATATCCTAATATAGTGTACCTCTCTCTCTATATATATATATACACTTAGAGCCTGGGGTTCTATAACATTCTGTTTTAAATGCCTTATATATCTACATCAGATTTCTTTTCTAAAAAGTCACCAATTAAACCACATATGCCATCCCACATACACCAACCTACATACACCAACTCACATATTAACACCAACCCACATACACTAATTCACATATACCAACCCACATACACTAACTCACATATACCAAACCACATAGTCACTAACTCACATACACCAACCCACTACACTATAACTCACATATACCAACCCACATACACTAACTCACATATACCAATTTAACCCACATACACAAACTCACAAATACCAACCCACATACATGTACATAATTAACTCACATACACTTGAACTGCAGTCATGCAAACTTTCTGTGGGGTATATGCAGAAGTACTTTTATCAATAATTTTTGCTGCACTTTTAATTCCGGAAAGCCCTGCATTTTACTGTCAGCTATTTAAACATATCAATTACATGAAAATGTGCGATCACTGTTAATTCCATAGATATGATTGTGTATAAAAATTGTGGGCACACCAAATACTCAGTCTGCAATATTTTAATTTTTAGTACACAGTATAATGATTAAGTATGAGGAAGAAATTGTTTGTGTGAATGGTATTATCATGGCCTGGGCAAGGGAGATAGAGAAACAAGAAATTGTTTGTGTGAATGGTATTATCATGGCCTGGGCAAGGGAGATTAGAGAAACATAAGAAATTGTTTGTGTGAATGGCATTATCATGGTCTGGACAAGGGAAATAGAGAAACATAAGAAATTGTTTGTGTGAATGGTATTATACTGGCCTGGCCTGAAGGGAGAGAAGGAAACATAAGAAATTGTTTGTATGAATGGTACGTATTATAATGGTCTGGGCAAGGGAGATAGAGAAACATAAGAAATTGTTTGTATGAATGGTATGTATTATAATGGCCTGGGCAAGGGAGATAGAGAAACATAAGAAATTGTTTGTATGAATCATGTACGTATTATAATGGCCTGGGTAAGGGAGAGAGGGAAACATAAAGATTATGTGGTTGTTTATGGGGTGGTAGTAACTGTGTTGAATTTAATATTGTACGTAATATTGGAATGTTAGGGGTGGGGAGGGCAGGCGTTTACTCATGCAGTTACTGATTGAAAGCAATGGAAACATGGAGTAATTTATATAGTGTAACATTCTTATTATGGATATGAGTATTTTAAAATTCTTTGAATATAATTTTCTATAACAAGTATAAGGTCTATCATGCATATGTTCCCCATTGTTTTATGTTAATATAATCCATGTATAGATAAAATAAAATTTTCTAAAAAATATTTCAATATTTAAAAAAAATTGTTATAAAATATTTCACTTCAATTTAAAGCAGCATATATATATTGTATGAAAGGTGAAGATAACGAACAGTGATCAATCCCATAACTCCTACAAGCAATACAAAATAGAAACTTGGACAAACACTGACCCCTGGATATACCAGAGGTGGGATCATTGAAGTGTCTATAGGAGGTCTGTAAGCATCCCCTGTTGACCGGACACACCCACCTTGAGCCCTTTGCTTAACTTCTGTGTATTTCATACTTTTTTTATCACAATTCACACACAAGCTGAAACCCATCTGCATGCAAATAACCAACAGCTGCTAATTAAGATATGTGATATTTACCATGCAGTGAGGTGTGATTGGTGATCTCGTTAATTAGTCTATAAATCTTATTCTATGCTAGTCATCTTCATGATAAAGATTCTAAATGACAAATAATCCAATATATACCAATATTCATGGATTCCTGTTATTCACACTAGAAAATCAAAAATAAACCTCATAATCGAAGCATGAAATTGACAGCTTTGCTCCTTTTATCCTGTTTTTTTTTTTTTAATCATTTTTTTTTATTTCAGTGCACATCACATCCACATCTTGTTGTCATAAAATTTCACGCTGGTATTCATCGGCACGCAGAGAAAACAAATTACACAACCCAAACAAACAATGAAGCTAGTGAATTTCCTTGTTCTGAAGACTTCAGTAGACTTTTTAAATAGAGTATAATTTGGCATTTTGTGTTTTCCTGAAGAACTGAATTCCAATCTACCGTCATGGTATTTTCAAGCATCACATCAGTATATAACTCATAATAATGATTTTTCTTTTTTTTTTGGAGTTTAGAGAAGATCTGCAGAATAAGACAGCTAGCACAGGACCATACTTAGTCCCAGCGAGTCTGTCAATCTCCGCAGACAGTGATGCCAAGCAGTGCCCACAAATTTACATATTGTTATCCGTGAATTAACAAAGAATGTCCGGGACTTCATGATAATTCAATCATAACATTTTTCTTGGTTTGTATTAGATATATTGCTCTGCTATTCTCTAACTGGAAAACAGAAAAAGTATTTTTTTTCTCTCTCTATAGAGGACCTTCGGACACCTTCATTAATGATCCACGAGAGACCTGTGAGCACTGGCAAAATTTGACAATAAAGGCAGGGGGCTAGAGCTCTTACCCCTGGGGTTGAAGCTATAGATTATTTGAGTACTGCTACAGAATTGGAAATCTCAGTGTAAAAGTGAACCCCTGTGAGATTGAGTGGGTTGAACTGATAGTGTCAATCGCTGAAAAATCACAGTGCCTTCTGTAACCAGATATGACATTTATCCTCTGTGATGTGCAGTCTGTAGCCCACTGGACATTATTTTTTTTGCTATGTTTCGGGGTTCAGTGATTTTTAGGAGGATTCAATGATGCGCGTCCATTGTTCCTGCGGTGCAGCATTCTGCACCAGTAATACGTACGTACCAGTGCAACGCAGAAGGTAAGAGCCTCCAAACTAATTTATATATAACCCTCCTCTCTCATTTTAAATTATGTTTAAATTATGTCTCTTGTTTCAAACCCTCTTTTTCAATACATCCAATGGGGATTTGAAACACAGTACCTAAAAATTACGGTATGATATTTCAGAATTCATGTTGCAAATTACATATTCTTCAATTACTTTTCTGAATTTAATTACTCATTTAACAAAGAAATAACAAATAATTCATTCATTCATTTAAATAAATAAATATGTCACTGAATTAATCAATTATGTAACCATTTTAATTCAGTTAAAATGATGGGTAATTTTATTCAAAAGCACACTATATGGCTCAAAATCACTTGAATTAGTTTGCATCATCCGATTCTTATAATCAATCATGGGATGAAAACCGTGTAAATTTAATCATGCAAAATTTGGAACTTTAATAATCAGCCTTGACATTACCCTCCACATATGTGTTGAAAGAGTCCAGGATTTTCATACTCATATACGATATTCATAGTTGATTAATTTACATTTGTGTTACATTTTTTAAAACTTAATTGGTCATATGCAGAAGGCAAGAATACATTAACTAATGTGAAATAAACAACAATGGCAGTCACTTAGGGGAATTAAAACAGACGTCAGAGAGGTGTACATTTCGTAAGTATACCAATTCAAATTGTAAAGAATCATGTCTTCTACAAAGATGCGTGGGGTTTTTTTGGGGGGGGGGGGGCAAAAAAAATCTTAATATCAGTGATAAACTGAAATCTATAACCTTAACCAAGTCCATACTAAATTCAAGAATGCTCGTGAAAACAACAGGATCTATTTCCTCACGAAGATCATTTACAACATGCCTGTTAATTAGTATCGATCTCTATCACTGCATGCACATTCATGAAGCTGACAAAAAACAAAACATGGCCCTGATTCGAATATTAAACAAGAGTTGTCAGAAAACATATAGCTAACGCCGTGAAGTATATGACTGTATTCACCCTACTAATCCCCCTTGGTTCATTTCACCCTGCTAATCCCCCTTGGTTCATAAGATATATATTACATGGTTTAAAGTTTTCGAAACGTTAGTCAAAGTCCAAGGTCACTAGGTCAAAAGTGAAAGGCATGGTCATGATCGGGGCAGATATATATGTAAAATAGCAAAGCCCTATCCCCCTTGGTTCAAAAGATATGTCAGCTCATGCAGGTTAAACTTTGTCCCTTGAAGTGTGACACCTGAATGCCACCAGTGAGTCCTGACATTTGTCCCAGCAAGCTAAAAGTTGAAAATTAATTCACTTGATAAAATAGAATTCAAAAGATTATATCATTCCTATAAATTCTACAAGAAATAACTATGAGAAATTGAGTTTTGCAAACCTAGCATTTTCCATTCAAATGGTGACTTTCATCTTTACAGAAACTTCCTGAAGTTTGAACATTATATGTACACCTGGTAAGATGATAAGTGAGATCAGATGCACACTTCCATGTACTTAAAGTGTACATCAATTCCTAGAAGTCCGTGACTTAAGGAGGAATAACATATCACCATTATGGCTGTGACTTTCTTTTAAAACATGAATGAAAATATAAATATCAGCAATACTTATATATTCCTTTTAAATCTATTGAATATGCCTTAAGCTAATATAGGTAGCTGATGGTACTAGCTAGGTTATAACTAGGTAGCTGATGGTACTAGCTAGGTTATAACTAAGTAGCTGATGGTACTAGCTAGGTTATAACTAGGTAGCTGATGGTACTAGCTAGGTTGTAATTAGGTAGCTGATGGTACTAGCTAGGTTGTAACTAGGTAACTGATGGTATTAGCTAGGTTATAACTAGGTAGCTGATGGTACTAGCTAGGTTATAACTAGGTAGCTGATGGTACTAGCTAGGTTATAACTTACTGATTACTGATCTGTTGATTATGGGTTCAAGTCTAGCAGCATGCAGTTTCAATTTTTTTTCAGATTACTTTCTGCTAAAACTGTATTCTTTAGCTAAATGAGGTATACTTATAAGTTTGCAAGTTTTCAATTTCAAAAAATATCATATTTGTTTTTGCGTAGAGGGTTATTGTTAGTGAAATCGGTTGTTACTATTTCAACAAACGGTACAGTCCCCCTCAAGATATTAAACTCTGGTGATGAACCTCAAAATATCATTGTGCATATCTATCCACCTTCCATCCCAGGTGTGCTAATTCCTCCTTAATTACAGGTATTATATTGTGACTCCCAGAATAACTTGTGAATGCAATCCCCCATCATCAAATATCATATTACTTATATAAAAAGAAAGAATTCACCCAAATATTCATTCTCTGTCTAAATAATGTCAGCCCAACTTGAAACCATGGTCAGATGTCTGTCTAACTTATGTGTAAACAAATACACAAAATGCATGCCCCAGCCACAACAACAAATGAAAACTGATCCAACAATTAGCAGAACAAGGGAGAGAACTGTGATGATCCCTGGAAGTGTGTAATTAATTGTGATGGGCAGGCTATAGTAAGCCCTGCTAATCTGACAGGATTTAGACACATCAAAGGTTCACTGACAAATCATCCATACCAACTTTCCATCTTCCTTCCAGAGCAGCTATTCTTAGTGCATGGGTCAGATCCGAGATACAGAGGGGCTGTATTATAATTTGTAGACATAGATCCGAGTTACAAAGGGACTAGCTGTGTTATATTGTACACACAGATCTGAGTTACAGAGGGACTGTGTTATATTGTACACACAGATTCGAGTTACAGAGGGACTGTGTTATATTGTACACACAGATCTGAGTTACAGAGGGACTGTGTTATATTGTACACACAGATTCGAGTTACAGAGGGACTGTGTTATATTGTACACACAGATCTGAGTTACAGAGGGACTGTGTTATATTGTACACACAGATCTGAGTTACAGAGGGACTGTGTTATATTGTACACACAGATCTGAGTTACAGAGGGACTGTGTTATATTGTACACACAGATCTGAGTTACAGAGGGACTGTGTTATATTGTACACACAGATCTGAGTTACAGAGGGACTGTGTTATATTGTACACACAGATCTGAGTTACAGAGGGACTGAGTTATATTGTACACACAAATCCGAGTTACAGAGGGACTGTGTTATATTGTATACTCATAGATTCGAGTTACCAAGGGAATGGGTTATATTACATGCACAATGATGAAAACAATGATTTATCTTATTTCTTTTAAAAGCCATTGAATGAGATCGATAGAGCTAGCATTCTACATGTATGTATAATAACTGAATTACAAATTCAATGGTGATTTTAGTGCACCGAATTCAGCGAATTAATATCCTGTATAGCTATACATGCAAATGAGAGGGAGGGGTGGAGGACAAGAGGGGAACTCGGAGTGGCTCTACTAATATACTGCGAGTCTGACCCAGGAGTAGCAAAGCATTTAACTGTAGATTCCTTGTATTACAGAATCATTTAAATGACATAATTATCATAAAGTGTCAATTCTCCTTAATTCTCCAGTGATGCATCCAAATGAATTTAAATCAGTTTGATTTGATTTCATTCATTGACAAGCATTTCCTACATGTACATTGCAGAAATATCTACAAACTTATAACCTTGAACCTAAAACATCTATAAACTTATAACCTTGAACATACTTAAATATCTATAAACTTATAACCTTGAACCTAAAACATTGATAAACTTATAACCTCGAACCTAAAACATCGCTAAACTTATAACCTTGAACCTAAAATATCTATAAACTTATAACTTTGAACCTAAAATATCTATATTAAACTTATAACCTTGAACCTAAAATATCTATAAACTTGTAACCTTGAACCTAAAATATCTACAAATTTATAACCTTGAACCTAAAATATCTATAAACTTAACCTTGAACCTAAAATACCTATAAACTTAATTATAACCTTGAACCTAAAACATCTATAAACTTATAACCTTGAACCTAAGATATCTATAAACTTAAAACCTTGAACCTAAAATATTTATCAACTTATAATCTTGAACCTAAAATATCTATAAACTTATAACCTTGAACCTAAAATATCCACAATCTTATAACCTTGAACCTAAAATATCTATAAACTTAATTATAACCTTGAACCTAAAATATCTACAAACTTAACCTTGGACCTAAAATATCTATAAACTTATAACCTTGAACCTAAAATATCTACAAACTTAACCTTGAACCTAAAATATCTATAAACTTATAACCTTGAACCTAAAATATCTATAAACTTATAGCCTTGAACCTAAAATATCTACAAACTTAACTTTGAACCTGAAATATTTATAAACTTAACCTTGAACCTGCAATACTAATTAATTTATAAATATTTATAGACCTAACCTTGAAGATGATGCATTTTATATCCCTGAAAGCATTACAATTAATTATTTCTTCAACTTGTTGACAACTACAAACACACACACCACTGTGAGGTCGGGAACAGTGGTATATTTACACTCACCACTGTGAGGTCGGGAACAGTGGTATATTTACACACATCACTGTGAGGCCGGGAACAGTGGTATATTTACACACATCACTGTGAGGTCGGGAACAGTGGTATATTTACACTCACCACTGTGAGGTCGGGAACAGTGGTATATTTACACTCACCACTGTGAGGTCGGGAACAGTGGTATATTTACACTCACCACTGTGAGGTCGGGAACAGTGGTATATTTACACTCACCACTGTGAGGTCGGGAACAGTGGTATATTTACACTCACCACTGTCAGGTCGGGAACAGTGGTATATTTACACACATCACTGTGAGGCTGGGAACAGTGGTATATTTACACACATCACTGTGAGGCCGGGAACAGTGGTATATTTACACACATCACTGTGAGGCCGGAAACATTGGTATATTTACACACATCACTGTGAGGCCGGAAACAGTGGTATATTTACACACATCACTGTGAGGCCGGGAACAGTGGTATATTTACGACCACTCACCACTGTGAGGCCGGGAACAGTGGTATATTTACACACACCACTGTGAGGCTGGGAACAGTGGTATATTTACACACATCACTGTGAGGCCGGGAACAGTGGTATATTTACACACATCACTGTGAGGTCGGGAACAGTGGTATATTTACACACATCACTGTGAGGCTGGGAACAGTGGTATATTTACGACCACTCACCACTGTGAGGCCGGGAACAGTGGTATATTTACACACACCACTGTGAGGCTGGGAACAGTGGTATATTTACGACCACTCACCACTGTGAGGCCGGGAACAGTGGTATATTTACACACACCACTGTGAGGCTGGGAACAGTGGTATATTTACGACCACTCACCACTGTGAGACTGGGAACAGTGGTATATTTACACACATCACTGTGAGGCCGGGAACAGTGGTATATTTACACACCGGGAACAGTGGTATATACGACCACTCACCACTGTGAGGCCGGGAACAGGGGTATATTTACGACCACTCACCACTGTGAGGCCGGGAACAGTGGTATATTTACACTCACCACTGTGAGGCCAGGAACAGTGGTATATTTACACTCACCACTGTGAGGCCGGGAACAGTGGTATATTTACGACCACTCACCACTGTGAGGCCAGGAACAGTGGTATATTTACACACATCACTGTGAGGCTGGGAACAGTGGTATATTTACACTCACCACTGTGAGGCCGGGAACAGTGGTATATTTACACACCGGGAACAGTGGTATATTTACGACCACTCACCACTGTGAGGCCGGGAACAGTGGTATATTTACGACCACTCACCACTGTGAGGCCGGGAACGGTGGCATATTTAAACACACCACTGTGAGGCCGGGAACAGTGGTATATTTACACACATCACTGTGAGGCCGGGAACAGTGGTATATTTACACACCGGGAACAGTGGTATATACGACCACTCACCACTGTGAGGCCGGGAATAGTGGTATATTTACGACCACTCACCACTGTGAGGCCGGGAACGGTGGTATATTTACACTCACCACTGTGAGGCCGGGAACAGGGGTATATTTACGACCACTCACCACTGTGAGGCCGGGAACAGTGGTATATTTACGACCACTCACCACTGTGAGGCCGGGAACGGTGGTATATTTACACTCACCACTGTGAGGCCGGGAACAGTGGCATATTTACGACCACTCACCACTGTGAGGCCGGGAACAGTGGTATATTTATGACCACTAAATGAAACCTTGTGTAATCTAAATAGGTGTTAGCACGCAAACAACCACTCACACACACATTGCAACACTGCGGTGCAATATCAAGGAATGATAAATAATCAAGGAATCAATTATATCAAACAAAGGGGTGAGAATTTTGGACCCTTTTCCTGGAAGACTTAAAAATGATTACTTACGATTCATATTCAACATGTTTGATGAGAATTCTTGTCTATAGCGATCAGAACAGGAAAATCAGACATGGAAAATGACATTCGATCAATAGACTGGGAAGGTAAATTTCCCACCAATTTCTCCAGGAAATGTCATTAAACGTCATCTGATTGTCAAATTAAAAACAGTCCACATCGTGGTTATCTAATTGTCAAAATAGAATAATTTACTGCCACCATGTCTTATCACTGTGAAAGACTTAACAATTAGCTATCCCACTCAGTCAGTTATTATTACTAAATCTTCTACAAATTCATGTCTTCTTCAATTTCAATTTTTGAAAAACAATAGCTTTTTCACAGTGTTGGTTCCGGTTAGGAGACTCTCGATCATCTCTCTCTAAGAAAAGTCTCTCACTCGATCAGAGCTCTCTCTTTCTTTCTCCCTCTCTCAGAAATCCCTCTCTCACTCTCTATGAGAATCTCTCTCCCCAGATTTATCAACATTAATAGATATATTGTACTGCAAAGTACACCAGGTATCTAAGAAATCAATGCTTGCCAAATACTAGCGATCAAAAGACCATTAGGCCAGTAAATTTGGAATCCTGAACCAGTAAAATGTTATTGGAGAACCAGTAAAAATCTTTACTGGAGAAGTAACTAAAATAGTGGTAAAAAAGCCTGTAAAGTTTTAAGAGTATATATTTATTAGTTAAAAGGAACCGGCATTTTAAAACAAAACTCTGACAGCTTCTATTAGGGTTTTTGTACTCTAAGCTATAGGTTTGACCTTCATTGGGTGTAGCGTACATGCATGGGTAAAGACCATACGGTAAAAAAATATTTGGAAAAAATTTTTGGGGGAAAGATCTTATGACTTAATACTAATCATAATAAAATCAATTCAGATATAATTGTATGCTACTAAAGGAAGATGAACCGAGTTGATCACATGATTAAATCAGAAGAAACCCTACACAATAGGTTTAATCAGGGACTCTGATGATACCACACTCGGTTCAATTTCAGGTGAAGAACTGCACTTTGTTTTGTTTATACGTTAATGTAGTGTTTTGCTGGGATTTTGTAAGATTACATAAACATGTAAATATTGTACGTATATAGGTACACATGATGAATGCATGTACAGTACATTATAAATACACCACGCAGTACATAGTATGATATCTTTATCAATTTAAAGAATCTGTTCACCATTATGATACATTATGCATTTGATTAAGAACTTTTTTCACTCTCAATATTTATTTTTCTTCATTTTTTAACACACTGCAGCGATGATCTTCATTGCATGCTTAATTTAAGCACAGTTCAGAGTTTAAAAGTTTATGTGTTCAAACTTAAGTTGACAGCTATATATTACCTGCTCATTTAAAAACATTTTTCTATCAAATAAAGGAAAGGCTGCATGTAAATCAATGAATTTGCTTCTACTGCATCATCGTTTTGCTGAGGTATGCATACGTGCATCTAATGGTGGTATTTTTGTTTCTGAAAACCACGTTCGATCAAAACACGGTGTCAACTGTTACTCGGCAAGGCGATTCGCATCAGTTGTGCAACCGTCAATTTCCTGAAATCTTATACATAGAATAACTCCTGGGCGAAATTCATGAATGTGCAAATGTGAATTGCATAGAAAAATCATATCTACTTAATCACTACTAAACTAATGAGTGGCGTTATAGAAAATTTAAAAAAAAAAATTAGATGTGAATGATGGCCTTGAATTTCATGTAGGTTTATTAATTAATTGCTGGAATTAATTAACAAACACACCCCCTAAAAGCTTTCGTATCTGATATCAAACATTTACCACATTGTATAGATCTAAGAAATAATGGACGGATTAAATATCAATTAAGTGTTCAGATTGCTGTTTCTTGTTTATTTTATTATCAAAAAATATCAAAAACAAAATTAATATGGTTTACGTACTTCTGTAGGTGTAAAACGTTTAATTCTTTGGGTCTAACGAGCTAATAGTGGTCGGTGCAAAGAATGTATTTGCTGTCAAATCGTTATATTTCGTAGGGGTTTAATAAAATGGTCACCCCTATCCCATGAAATTAAGACTTCAACAAAACATTTTACATGAATCGATCTGCTTTTCAAATTAATACATTTGAACATCATTGAACACGTGGAGTGTATCACTAGTACATATATTAGTGACAATTAATGTTTCAAAACTCCATCACCTTGGGTTCCATGGAACATGTCCATGTAAGTATAAATGTATATATTCTGGGATTTTTTCTGATAGCCTGATTCTTTATTACCATTGTAAGTATATACCGATAATGATTATAAGATTTAATCAGCCTCCTTAAATTCAATGGGTTGATCAGTACTAGTTCATTTAAATTAAAGGAGTCATATTGCTACGAGAGATCGAGTTTGTCCAATAATTGTGTCACCTGACTGAGCCTAAGCTGTCCATTAAGTAAATCAACAAGGCCTATAGTGCACTAAATTACACTTGCTTGGGATACTCATCAGACAATTTTTTCAAAAATACATGAGAGTAATGAACTAGCTGTGATGCCAATCATGCCAGCGCCTCATACTTGAAGCGAATATGAAAAGATGCTGGTGCAGAGCATTGCAGTTCATACCCTCATGTATTTTTATAAGTAAAATTCATTTCCGCTACATTTAAATTCTACTTTCATTTTTGCCGTAATTCCCAGCTGTAAAAATTGACGATCTACAGTGTATATATATTTTTCAAGATTCATACATGCATTGTTCACACTGCAATGTGCTCATGAGACAATGGCGATCATTACACTTTGTAGAGATATCAAAGGCAAAAACACTGGAGATGTAGATATTCCCCGATACCTCTTGGATAACATGATAGATAGGTGCACTTCAAGATTGGCCACACAACAGGAATTGTTTCTGATGCCAGCAAATGATGCCCCGACTTAGCACCCATCCCCCCATAGCCACTTAGTCCTGTAGTCAGTAAACATGCAGTAATTTGGAGAGAGTTTGGAGCTAATTAACGACGTGAAGACAACACATCATTATCCAATTAACTGCCCTCCCCATGTAATATATCACTGAGGAGGTGATCATAAGAGAGTACTGACTTCTGATGTCTTAGTCTCAAAAACCTTCTCAAACAAGATAGGAAACCTTAAACTGACTCAGGTAATCTCTATAACAGACAGGTAACTTATGTAACAGACTTAAATAACTTATGTAACAGACTCAGGTAACTTATGTAACAGACTCAGGTAACTTATGTAACAGACTCAGGGAACTTATGTAACAGGCTCAGGGAACTTATGCAACAGACTATAAAGGTAATTTCTGTGACTGACTCAGGTAATTTCTGTAACTCGACTCAGGGAACTTATGTAACTGACTCGGGTAACTTATGCAACAGACTCAGGTAATTTCTGTGACTGACTCAGGTAATTTCTGTAACTCGACTCAGGTAACTTATGTAACTGACTCAGTTAACTTATGTAACTGACTCAGGTAATTTCTGTGACTGACTCAGGTAATTTCTGTAACTCGACCCAGGTAACTTACGTAACTGACTCAGGTAACTTATGTAACTGACTCAGGTAATTTCTGTGACTGACTAAGGTAATTTCTGTAACTCGACTCAGGTAATTTCTTATGTAACAGATAGACATATGTCACAGGTAACTGATGTAATAGACAGGTAATCTCTGTAACACAGGTAATTAACTTAATTATGTAAGGAGACATAAAATGAACAAAACAAAGCCCTGAATTTACATGCAATCTCCACCAATTTATAATAACTGGTTGGAAAAATGGTTGTTTATCTTATGCCCCGTTGAGAACTTTTCACTCATATTGAGACATCACCAACTATAATAGGTGGAAGTACCACAAATTCAGACCAATGCTTAGCGCTCAGGTCAGTATGAGTGAGGATTCTTCAACATGCCTTTACACATTCTGCAACATGGAACCTCCATTTTTAAGGTCATTTTTTCCTGTTTGAATAATCATGAATGTTCATGAATATCATCTATTACTTTGGAAGAAATTGAATATTTTGTATGCATGTTCATAAAGGTTCACCATTGTTCATGAATGATGCTGTTATGAACATGTTCATGAATTTTATTCATGAACTGCATTTATGATCCTGTCATGAACCTTTTACGAACAGTTCATGAACAATGGTACAGCTCATAAAAGTTTTTAAAGTAATGAATATCATCTCACAAGGGTATCTGAAAGACCTGTGATTCTCACTTCTGAATGCCGAACATTTGGCGAAGGAGCAATCACTATTTATATTTACATCTTAGGTTTGCAGCGGCCACGTGAGTGGGGCTCGAACTCACAACCTCAGCTCCCAGTTACGAAGTGATCAGTGAATTAACAATAACTCACAGTGCATCATCTTGTTATCTGACCACTGGTCATTCTGTAATTTTAAACAAAAGTGGGGAGGGCAAAATTAAGCAACACTAATCACTCAATAAAATCACACTAAACCAAGTAATACCTTCTACCCAAAAAGTGACCACTGGTCATAGTGGTCCCCACACACCCTAATAGCCAGATGACCACACCAGTCAGTCTGTGTTTGTGCACTGTTTTTTATTATGTGTACCTTGTTTGTTGACCACTATAGAATCTGTGGAGAATAGTGAGGTGTAAGTTGCTTGTTCCTAAGTTGAATCCCTCCCCCTAACTCCCCTCTAATTATACATAGAACATTTCTCCCATCACAAACAATTAGCCATAGGTACAGGATAGGATGTTTTCTACCACTGCATCAGTACTCCACACTGAATCCTAACTGTAATGTCCTACAATGGATTCCTCAGGTTTGGTGATGGTAATACATAGATATCATTGGATTCAAGTCTTTATGTGTGCATGATTTAACAAGTTCTACCTTATGAATGGATACATAGCAAATGGGTGAGTTAGAAGTTAAGATGTATCTTTTTTTTATTATGCAGCTTCTGTGATTTTTCAGCTTCTCATACCTGTGTCAGGTAAATAAATTGGATGTTTCATAACTTTTAAGTAAATTTGTTGCCTAGTTACACCAAAGAGTCTTTATACTAACCAGAACTGAATCGTCACATTAACAGGAAATTTATCACTTTTCTTATTTCATTATTTTCCCCATCAATTCATTTTCACAGATCGACATAGTAACAAGAAGTCAGTTTAATGTTATATACTGCCCAACTTATCCTGATATAAGTTACAAACTGAATTTAACAATATCTAATTACAAATTTGAATTTATCAATATCTATAATTAAAAAATTAATTTATCAATATAATTACAAATTAAATTTATCAATTTAACCTTATAGTTACAAAATGAATTAGTGCAGATTCAATTTATCTATATCTACACAAATGTACATGTAGTTGCAGATTGAATTTATACATATCAAGTAAGTTACGATCAGATTATACCTTTATCGATATCTACACATGTAGTTATTAATAAACGAGTATGAAATTATCAATATCTATAAGTTACAAACTGAATTTATTGATATCTATAGTGACAAAATAAATTTATTAATATCTATAGTTACAAAATAAATTTAATAACAGATTTGATTTATCCTCATGCTGACTTAAATATCAATTAATTCCAACACATTTTAAGTATTATCTACCAAAAAATTAGCAATGAGATACATGTTTTTCATTTACACATCTACATCTAATTAAGTGATTAAGCAGCCTCCACTCAGCAGGGCTAGATTGGTTTCTAATGTCACTGGTATATCTATCCATTGCTGTCTCTAACAATATCACTCATCTTCTACTGATAAGCCTGACCCACAATTATGAAAATAATTGAATTATGCTGCACTGGAAATCAGATGTGTTAAACTAGATACACAGGCTTTGAATATTCTCAAAGCTGCATGGAGAGAGAAAAAATGACCATCGTTTGACTTATTATTTCCTGGCGGCTGGTTTTTTTTTTCAACTCTTGATACTTACGCTTGGCTTCGCATTTTGCATAATTCGCCCCCTATGCGACAAAATAAGTGACAAAAGATGAGCTGAGCGGAATCGGGAAGAAATCTAGCTGTCAATTCATACGCCAGTCACCCATCATACGATAGAGATCTAAAAAATCCAATTGTCAACTTTCTTCTCCCTGTTACCGTGACTACCCGTCTAATGGGACTGTAGCTCATGACAAGTTAACACATAACACCCAGCTAACTCATTCTGTATAAATTTGTGATAAATATTCAAAAATATTATTTTTCATCACTATATAGCATTATTTTTTTCCAAATACAATGAATTTTAGATATAAGCTGAACTTCAACTATCTACATAACATAAAACAAATATAAATGATGTGTAAAATGACAGCAGCATCTAACATATTAATATATGCCATCAATACACCAGCTGTTACATTTAATACATTGCTGGAAAAAACAAATCTGATGATCAATCCTGATCAAATCATTTTCCTGCAATCTCCATAAAAATACAAAGCAGACATTCAGAGTCTGACTTTGGACATGCAGGTGACCAAATCTTATGTAAATTAGCTTTGACCTTCACAAAACTGTAGTTCAAAAGTCATGGCCACATGCAGGTGCAATTACAGGTACAAATTTCTATCTATTTACTTATAAATATTATAATAATTAATGAAGCTATCTTCATGATATTTTGAGAGATTGCTTTTACCTATATATTTAGCTGCATGTATGGATTAACATTGAATCCTAGTCGCACTTTTTCACGCAGAAAAGAAAGTAGTTTGTAAAGATTTATTGCATTCATGATTGTAAAATTCTGAATGCTCTTTACACTCAACATTTTCTACTTTGTTTCAAAATTACATTTAGAGTTTCTCAATTACGAAGGGTCCTTAAAATATCAGACACTGCTTTCAACAATAAACTTTTTAAAAGAAATAAACAATGGAACAGAACAGGCAAAAGCTAGTCTCACAAGATGAAAGCTTTTCTTGAAGTCAATGGCTCTTTGTCAATACAACAATTCTTAAACACCAAAAACAAAAGATCTAGCTTCTGGCTTGTCTGACTGGGAGAAAAAATGGGGGGATTATAGATGTAACAAATAAACACTAAGTCAAGATACAAATGGCATCACCAGAAATAAGAGGTACCATCAACTCGGTCAATGAGCATGCCTGTCGTGAGTGAAATTACGAGAGATTTAAGTAAATGGTACTTTACACAGCAATATGACAACACTGTCGCTTGCAATTTACACCTGCAAATGATCTTCTGGGGAAAATACTTTGAATGAGGTTTAGTGAGTACACTTCAGTCCTGTCGTGTGGATTATCTCCTAAATCATCTTAGAAATAATTTATCATTACCTAACATTGCTAATGATGAATTTTACCATTCTTTATTAATCACCACACTAAAAATATCAGAGCTCTTCAGTTTTTTATTATTTATTTTTACATTATACAGACGCTGCTCACAAAAAAAAAAAAAGAACTGCATGAATGAAAAAAAAACATTGATTAATCTCGAATCTATAAAGAATGAAAAACCAAGAACGGAGTTAATTGATGAAGCCCTTCTAAAATACAGGACAAATTATAAATGCTTACAAACATTTTACAAAAATAATAGCATTTTCTAATACCAGTATTGTACGATACTGTTCATGAAAACATTTCAGGTGCTTGAATTAATTATTTTCAAGTTCTATAGCTAATATATAGAACATATAATTATGTTTAACAGCAATTTAATGCAAAATATTTCCATGAACCTCACAATTAAAAATACATACAGTGTATATATAAATAGTATCATAAGGAACAAGTTAATCCTAATCAATTCAACATTTGTATTATTCTAAAAGGTTTATAATAAATTCATTAATATTCTACAACCCATTTATCTACCAACTGATCTGGCTGTCTGTCTGTCCATCCATCTGTTTATCCACCTGGCTGTCTATCAGTCTGTCTGTTTGTCTATCTCTCTCTCTCATCTTGTTCTCCATCTACAATGGTATATATTCGGGTAGGGCCTGTGTTATAGGATTGCGTTATACATATGGAGAATTCTCGGAATGGGGAACATGAAGGCTGTACGCTTTATGAGACTGAGGTATTGCCTTGCTAGGAAGTTTTAGTCTGAAGTTTTAACAAGGAGCCATAACAATCTTCACCTATAAATCACGTCTCTTCAGACATTTTGTTTGATGTGTTTTCTGGAGAGGAAAGATTTATTTCTACCAATACAGAGCAGTGGAACTTAATTATTTCACAATAAAAGGCCCCCATGCAGTTATAGAGTCACGGCCCAAAACACTCAAGTAACAATATGCAGTGGGTAGTTCATATTACTGTGACAGATTTTCCGTTTCTGATTCGTGTCACAGCAATGTTGCTCATGTTGCTTAGTGGAGTTTTTTTTTATTTGTTTAGGAGGTTCAACTTCATATCAAAATTGGGGGGGGGGGGGGGGGGTGTTGTGTTACTAAATCACAGCAAATTGTGGGTTGTTTTTTTTTTTTAATTCTTATTCATGAAAGAGGAACTAGCTGTAACAAATTTGCTCAATGAGTATTTGAGTTAAATTTGTGTGAATATAGTTCTTCTATGTTACGTCAGGAGTAAAAATTAACCTTCATGTTCTATTCCAATTACATGTATATTGTAGGACCTGGATTATAGGATTGTGATTTTTATATATTATACATTTTCTAGATGTAACTTCAGGGTATTAATCTTTGATTTCGTACTCAGACCAGTATCACAAAAGTTATTCTAATGAATTCAAGGCAACTTCTAAAGTCAGAATTTTTTTTTGTACTCAGGCCATGCAGCATCACAGAAGGTACTTTAATGAATTCAAGGTGACTTCTTATAAAAGTCAGAAGAATTTTTCATGAAGGGATTCTTTTATGATTGTTTATTACGGTATTAGCACATTAATCCTCCCTCCTGTCCTATTGATTGCAGACTCCTAGGCTGATCTAAATAAATTACAAAATCACTTGAACAAAAATTGACTGCGAAATCAGCTTTAATGAATAAATCCGTTCAGAAATTTGTTGTTATAGCTATATTCATAGCAAGATAATGCATGAATACACTCCTCTGAATGCCCTACATGCAAACCGTCTCTGGAATGTGCAACCATCCCTTTGAATTGTGCGAATATCATATACATGTATATATATATACATTCATTTTCTCCTATTTTGTAACCTCTGCATGTTAAATTGGTATATAGATACCAGATATACATTTTCATATTTTACTTTTTGTATATGAAAAGGTTAATAGATCGATATCTCTGTTACCAAGCTAGGTAACAATGCTGACAATTAAGGTCCTTTAACTTCCAAGGTGACCAATGATAATTCAGACTTACATTATCATAATAATATATATAACAATTTAATGTGAACTCAAACTAGAATTTGTGTATACAATGGATTAAAATTCTCATTCATTTCAGCATAACCTGACATCCTGTAAAGTTTTATACTGGCACAACATCACAGACACTGCGAGGGGACAAACAATTTAGATTTATAACTATAAATGTAATTCATTACATCCAAAAAGGTCATAATACATTTTAAGATAAATCACTTTACTTTAACTGTGAATTCATTATAATCTGATGTTCGCTGTAACTGTGTTGTACTGTAAGTGTGAATTCATTATAAGTGTGTTCACTGTGTGTTTTACTGTGTGAATTCATTATAAGCGTGTTTCCTGTAACCGTGTTTTACTGTAAGTGTGAATTCATTATAAGTGTGTTCACTGTGTGTTTTACTGTGTGAATTCATTATAAGCGTGTTTCCTGTAACCACGTTTTACTGTAAGCATGAATTCATTATAAGTGTGTTCACTGTGTGTTTTACTGTGTGAATTCATTATAAGTGTGTTCACTACGTGTTTTACTGTGTGAATTCATTATAAGTGTATTTCCTGTAACCGTGTTTTACTGTAAGTGTGAATTCATTATAAGTGTGTTCACTGTGTGTTTTACTGTGTGAATTCATTATAAGTGTGTTCACTATGTGTTTTACTGTGTGAATTCATTATAAGCGTGTTTCCTGTAACCATGTTTTACTGTAAGTGTTCGCTGTAACCCTGTTTTGTTAAAATCATCTGCATGCACAATAAATACTTGGCATAATTAAGAAATTCCCCATTACACTTGACTCTTGATTCTGCACTCTGTTAAGGTCGCCAGCTTTTGATCTTTCCCAAGGTCATGCAGTAACCATCTGCGGAACATGTTTCCTATTGTTTAAGGTTTTATGTTACTCATTTCAACAGTAAATGCAGCCAAAAAATAAGTGTGAATTCATTATAAGTGTGTTTGCTGAAACCATGCATGTTTTACTGTAAGTGTGAATTCATTATAAGTGTGTTTTACTGTAAGTGTGAATTCATTATAAGCATGTTTTACTGTAAGTGTGAATTCATTATAAGCAATGTTTTACTGTAAGTGTGAATTCATTATAAGCATGTTTTACTGTAAGTGTGAATTCATTATAAGCGTGTTTTACTGTAAGTGTGAATTCATTATAAGCGTGTTTTACTGTAAGTGTGAATTCATTATAAGCATGTTTTACTGTAAGTGTGAATTCATTATAAGCGTGTTTTACTGTAAGTAAGAATTCATCATAAGTGTGTTTGCTGTAAGCAGTACATATAGTACATGGCACTATATGGTATACAGAGGTCGACCACAAGTTCACACGTTAATGGTTACCCAACATCTCTAAGAATGCCCGTCAAAACGGCTGGTCTTAGGCTTCTTATATGATAACGATGCAAAAAGTACATAATTATTAATTTTACAGTAGATGAATGCCGACAACTGACGAGGAGTGGAATAATTGTACCAACAACTCCCCCATCAAGTATCGTCTAAGTGCAGGGCAATATTTACATATATAACACAAACACCACTGATATCTTTATGTATTAATCGGTATGCACACAATTGCTGCCCAGAGTTTGTTAATTCCATTATTTACCTATACCCAAAACAAACAGGTCGCACTCGGTGAATACCAACACAGATACTGCATCAGACAGTCTTCATATTTTACCTGTACCGTACGTATGATGCAATGTTATGAGAGGCACCACATCTGGTAGTAATCTTTCTACAGAGAGGCTGCCATTCATGACCGGTTCCTGGAGATAGAATCTGACAGACGTAAGGAGAGGCCACGCCAAATTTTATTTCACACCCCCCTCTTCTACTGAGTCCTGTCGGGAATCATTAGGGCAATGTCTCTAATTATAGCCCCATGCTTCAGGCAGACATTAATTCCCTAAGTAAACTAAACAAAGAGAATTAATTGGAATTCATTTACCCATAAATTAATAACTTTTTCATCACAGTACAGCTGTACATTCAGTAGAACCAAAGGAAAATGAAAATGCCTTTATCAAGCATTTCACGAAGGTGGACAAAAAACTGGTAGGGGGAGGGGGGTGTTAATGGTTCCACGTACACCAAACTTTGACAATTCCAAGACCTGTAGGTAATAATTAATAGCTTTCCATACATCTATAGTAATCATTTCATGTAGGTATAATTAAACAGCCTAGCATCCTCTAAGCTTCAAGCCATGCATAGAACATCCTAACAATATATGGTCTTAAAAGGTCTAACTATTCAAAATGTGGCACAACTGTAGATTAATGTAGAAACCCTTTGATACAATCATGAATTAGTATACAATCAACTCTATGTTATAATTTGCTTCAGACAGATTGATATTCAGACTATGTCGTATTCAGTTTCAGACAGATCTATATTCAGACTATGTCGTATTCAGTTTCAGACAGATTTATATTCAGACTATGTCGTATTCAGTTTCAGACAGATCTATATTCTGGCTATGTCGTATTCAGTTTCAGACAGATCTATATTCTGGCTATGTCGTATTCAGTTTCAGACAGATCTATATTCTGGCTATGTCGTATTCAGTTTCAGACAGATTTATATTCAGACTATGTCCTATTCAGTTTCAGACAGATTTATATTCAGACTATGTCGTATTCAGTTTCAGACAGATCTATATTCTGGCTATGTCACATACTTCATGAAGTATGCCAGCATGAAGTGTTGATCAAGGTTCATACCCTCATGAATTTTCAAAAATATCAAATATGGATGGTCATTTAAGCATAATAGAATGTTTAATTGTTTTATTTTTTAAATTTTATATAATTGTGCTCATCATGCACAAGAGCAGATAAATTGTGAGTGTTATCGTTCAGTGTGTCCTTTGTGCAAATTGTTGCCAAATTAACACGTTTTAAAAGATATATGTTGGGAATATTATACTAATAGAGAGAGAGAGACAGAGACAGAGAGAGAGAGAGAGAGTTTACAATCCCTACAGGTATACTGAATCTCAATCGATATCAGCTCTGACATTAAAAAGTAAAATAAACTTTATAGTAATGACTGGAAAATCGCAAAGCTGGAAAAAAATCTGCTATACACATGTGTGTATTATGTTTGTAAAGGTGTTGAAATGTCAGAGATTTTTATAGTTTAAAAATTCAACAAAATTAATGTTCATCAAAATTCCTATGTTCTTCGATCAGCATGAAATTTTCAATTCTTGATACGCCCTCTGAAATGAAAACTCCGAAAAATGAATGCTGATTTCATTATTAAGTTTGTTTCAACCAATTCCATCTCATAAAACCAAAGAAAACCCTCATTTTTTGTCAGGATTTCCTGAAGATATAAAGAAATTTATTTCAGATTGATTTTCCCCATCCCAACATTAAAGCTGAATGATAAAAAGTTCCTTTGTCTTGGCTTCAAAGTTTAGGGGCAACACATAAACTACACAGCATAAAGAAACATTGCTCAATATTTACCCTAACTCTTCCTTGATGCGTTTCTGATGGTTAGTGATTGGAGCCGGGTGTAAATATTGAAGGCATACAGGATATCATCAGAGGCATGTCTGATCCATGTTTTCAATAACAGTAACAGATGCTGATCTGTCAAGGCCAACATAAAGAAACTCTGTGTTTTACATGTTACAGTGTAACACGACACACTCTCACAGGTGACTGGATTTGACCTTGAAACTGGAGGTCACCTGTTTGTGGTAGGTATTAGCTTCACTGCTACATATCAATCGCAACTACTCGGCTATTTCCGTAACCGCAAATGAACCTTGTATGTGGATCGACGCCATCAGAGTTGGTTGTTACGTATACATAAACGTAACTTTGACGTCACAGTCGTACGTTACACTATGAAACGTGAACTTTCAAATGCATCTAAGATATTATACACATCTAAGGTATTGTACCACTATCAATTTCCACTTGCATAAATAAATTATAAAAAAAAAAAAAAATTTCCACTTGCATGTTATGCATTGGAGTGAATATAAATAACATATTATTCAGGGATTCGGTTCTGGCCTTTTAACTCTCATCCACGGGCGCGCTTCCGGCGAAGAAATGCATCGATTTGATATTTGATATATAGACGATCCACGTCTGAGTCTTCTTACCGGTTACGGAAAAAGACGAGCACATGATCCGATTGTGCTACATATATGCACCACCATGAACGCCATGCGTGCGTCCAACTGAGGCATTTTATCTGAGTGAAAAATTCTTGACAGGAACATAAAACAACAAATCTTGAAGGCTAAAAAGCTGAGTACCCTGATGATAGAACTGCAGTCTTAACTGACTGAAATCTAATTCTGACTTGCACTTCTCATTACATTTATCAAATACTAGTGCACCTCATTCATAAAACCTGTTGAGTAGCGAATGCATTAGCTGTCTCTGAAATATTTCCATCTGCAATTGATGAAAAATTGTCCAGTATATATAAAATGAGAATCCAACCACTTTTAGATTTGTAAATCTTGTTGGCCTTAAAATTAATTCCTGTAACTGTTTATATTAAGTACAATGATAAGACAGAAGTGCAGATTCAGTCAATAAAAATAGGCATTCCATCATCAAAAAGTACTCACATTTTATGCTGCTTCAATTAAGCAATCTGTCTGAATTCCAGGATAATAATCAAAATCAGTGCAGTCTTTGTGTGTATAATATCTTAAAGCTGATGAACCAATGGACCCCTCCTCTTGTCTACAAATGAGCTGACATTTTTATAACTGACAGAGACTAGAATTTGTCCAGAATAAAATCTAAACTAGCTTATACAAGAATTTAAAGAACACTGTACAATTAAATCTCTCTCTCTCTCTCTCTCTCTCTCTCTCTCTCTTCTCCATTTCTTTCTGACTAAAATCACCTGCATACACAATAAATACTTGGCATAATTAAGAAATTCCCCATTACACTTGATTCTTGATTCTGCACTCTGTTAAGGTCGCCAGCTTTTGATCTTTCCCAAGGTCATGCAGTAACCATCTGCGGAACATGTTTCCTATTGTTTAAGGTTTTATGTTACTCATTTCAACAGAAAATGCAGCCAAAAAATAACAGGCTCTGTGAAGCACACACTCCCCGAGGATGAGAGCCCAAAGGTCTTTCACTCCTTTGACACACATATCTGTCAGCTGGCCTCATAAATAAAGTCTTGAAATTCCTCGGAAACCATTTTTTTATGTTTTGAAGACAATTTAAAGCAGAACCATTTGTACAGCCTTCCCTTAAAACCCTCCTGGAAATTTTGTAATATGTAGGAGGAAAATTGTTCCATGTCTTTCTGTCAGATTCTTAAAGATTATTCCAAGTCTTTATGACCTCTGTTAAATATCAACATCATGCAAATCATCAAAGTTTACAGGCGGTAATAAAATTTGCCATTGTTGTGTATAAAAATTTGCTAAATCTAAGGAAATCTGTCAAATATTGCAAAAGCTTTAGCTGATAAAAAGTTATGAAAATAATCATAAATTATCTACATGTACTTTGCGATATAAACTCTTTCTTCAACTACAGATTCAGAATGTCATAAAAAAAAATACTATATATAAATAAAATAAACTCGCAAATAACAGTTTTTCAATATCATTAAAAACTCAGTGACTGAAAAAACTACCAAGAGGTTTATTACTAATATAGAATGCCAGCTCTCTCGATCTAATAGGGTTAAAAAATGTGTACCATGGGGAAAATTGTGTTGCGATACATGCATTGTCATAACTTACGAAAATTATCATAATGCATCATTTTAGAAGAAAAATATTAGGTTCTTTTTTTATTTATTCTTTATCTTTTGGAAGAAATATTTAGGATTCCTCAGCCCTGTTATTTACTAACAGTCTACTGACATTTTCAGGATTTCGTCATTTTATGTCGCTACAAAATGTTAACAGCGCAGACTGAATCTAAAATCGACATGCATAAATATCTACAACACACAAAGAAACATGCTTATCGCGAAGTTCTGGGGATGACGTAATAAATATAATTCATTACATCCAATGACTTCCTCATAATGTTTTGAAACTTCGAGGAATGAAAATCACTGTAAGCATGAATTCATTATAAACATGTTCGTTATAACCATGACCTACTGTAATAGCATATCTATTTTTCTATTCTCTCATTTATCTGTCTGTGAATATGTTTTATACAGGACCACAATGTAAACTAGTCATTTGTACTAATTGTGCTATCCTGTCTAAATAAAAGAATTTATTATTATTATTTATTATTATATCAAAACATAATGGTATTCTATTTGATGTAGAGATTTTATACAAACAGGATGCACCTATACTCCCATCAATACAAAACTTGCATATATAAACAAACCACAAATATGCTTCCCTGCCTTAGGAATCTGACTACAAAGATTTATTAAAGGGGCACTAACTGCCAAAGTCTGCATATCTGTTGCTTATTATTAAAACGATTAAAACAGCTAGCTTTACAGTACATAAAAATCACCACTGACATTAACATTCATACATAATTTGCAATCAGTTAATTGTTCTTAAATTTTGACATTAAGATTTCTTTTGTTTATACATAAACAATGGCTGAGACATTATTGTATGAATTCATTGCAAAAAAGAAATTTTACATAATTTTGGTAAAATTTGATTGGGAACTTTTTTTTTCACTCTCAGATTTATTTTTCATTTTCAAATGCATTCTAGCATTTTAATCATGGTTTAGAATTTAGAAGTTTTGATGTCCTAGCTAACTGACAGTTAATGCCCTGGCTTGAAGTATATTGTTGTGATCATTGATGTTTATTTATAATTTCCTATAGTCACTATCATACATATGGCAAAAATATTTTAACTGAGGAAATATTTATGCAAAACACAGGTTAAAAACACTAAAATTACGTACATACACCTAATCTATCTAATACGTACAAGTTTCGGAATTTTTTTCTGATTTGAAAACTTTCAGCTGAAATAACAATCTGACATTTCGTCAGTTCACCCTGGATATATTTTGACTTCTGAGAGGTCATGCAATTCTCTAAAATCTGTAACTAGTTTTCCCTCCTTCACAAAAAAAAAACTACATCAGATTTTGAGGAAGGCAATAATTTTCTGATACATCAAAAATGATTGGATGTTAGCTAGGATGAGAGTCTATGACAAACTATCAGAATTCTAACTTATAAATCCATCAGATTTACGAGGAAAAACAGCAGCCATACAATTACAGTAGAATTAATCTCTCAGCACGAATCTAATAATCATATCAATACTCATCAGTCAGTGGGAGATATCACAACTCCTGCTCATGACTTGGTATAAAAAGTAGCTACAGGTCTCGGGTTCCTGCATTTAGTGTGCAAGATTCTACTTTATATCAAATTCATCTTCACATTGTTCAATAGTAACAAAAAAAGATTAGCAGAAATAGCTGTCACATGTTGCTTCAAGATCAGGTCAATATAATAAAAGTAATTTTTTTTCTTTAAATTGCATTTGACTGTTAATATCCCGCTCTTAAAAGAAGTTTTAAGGTTTGTGGATCTCTCTTAGAGATTTGAAATACTTTGTTGAATAAATTTTATCATTTGTGAATTTCTAACTGTGACTTTTTTTTCTGTTTCAGGGGCCAGAATAAAGAACACATGAAGTTTTCACCTTTAGGAAAGTTTAACTATTTCCACGATCATTTGAAAATGCCATCAAACGATGCTCGGAGTAACGCCCACAAGACAGCCATGGCAATTGTGCAAGAGCTGGGCTCCGAGAGTAATGCTCATGGTCTCGCCAAAATTGCCATGTCGGGAAAAACGAAACGAAAGGTCATGTGGTCTTTGTTGGTGATCATTGGATTTACCGCCGCCGCAATTCATCTGTCGTTCCTTGTGATTAAATATCTGCAGTATAATGTAGTGGAAGTTTCGGAAATGAAAGACGGAATGCCAGTGGAGTTTCCGTCGGTTACGATTTGTAATACGCAAGCAATGTCTCTTACCAAACTAAAGCAGAGGATGAATCAAAATCTGGACATCACGGACTGGATCAATTTTATATATGAGGCAAAGTTTGGTGAACATTTCTCTCGTGTGGAATCTATACAGGGGTTTTATGAGAACTTATTCCAGGAGGCTCATAACGTGGGCCACGAAATAAACGACACCCTTCTTCACTGTCGATTTAATCAAATGCCCTGTTATCCTCACAACTTCACGAGATATTTTGATGGAAAAAATTACTACAACTGTTACACGTTCAACAGTAAACTCGGTAAACACGGGATGCAGTATATGCACACTACAGGGCCCCAGCATGGTCTGTCAATTGTCATGGCACTGGATAATGATGACCCACCACTGGGGAGCTATGGTCTCTATAACCAAGAAAGCAATGTAGGCCACACGGCGGGCCTGAGGGTGCAGGTTCACGCCCCCGAGACGATGCCCAGCCCGATGGATCATGGTTTCGATATTCCGCCTGGTTACTCCTCCTCTGTTGGTCTAAAAGCGGTCATGAATTCTAGGAAACCATATCCCTATGGAAACTGTACGTACGACCGACTGAAAAGATACCCCAAATACAGAAACACCATATTCTCCTGTCTGCAACTGTGTAAGCAAGAGATCGTGATCAGAGAGTGCCATTGTAAAACCTCTGGCCTGCCTCAGACAGCCAGTCAGGGCAATCTCTCCTACTGCGGAACATTCCAGAACTGGCAGTCTCTGTTTCTCACACTCAGCAAGTCCGGCACGTTTAACAGGACGCATCTGTATAACAGGAAGCTGGACTGCGAAGTTAAGGTCCTCCATCGTCTGTCTAACGACCGTAGTTACGAAGTGGGGTGCCAGTGTTTTCAGCCGTGTCAAGAGACCTCCTACCAGAAGTCCTTGTCGTTGTCATACTGGCCCCTCGAGTTTTACCAGTACAACGCTCTACAAACTTTCTATGGGATTTTAGACGACACCGAGAGAATCAACAACTCCTTCATGTCGGAGGCCTATTACAATCTTCATGAAATTATCAAAAAATACGAGCCTTTGGCCAGAAACATGACAGCGGAAAATCAACAACAGATGCTGTACGCCGATATACCAATGGATGAACGGCAGAGACAAATCCGAGCTACTCAACTAATTCATCAAAATTTACTTCGTTTAAATGTTTACTTAGAAGATTTAAGTGTCATAGAATTCAAGCAGATGGCTGACTATGACATTGCCGATTTGTTGTCAGATATCGGCGGAACTCTGGGCCTCTGGATGGGAATATCCATTTTGACAATAATGGAGCTAGTGGAACTCACCATCCGACTTTTAGGCCTGCTATTCAAATCCGAAAACAAATACCCAGATCACCATGACGACCATGGATCGGCCAATGGGATCTTAGAACACACTGCTGATCGGATGATTTATCCTCACGAGACTTACGATCCATATACTCAGCCCGAGTTTCAGAGTTTTGAAAAAAATGACTACGGGCGGACTATAAACAGTGACCCTCCCGATTCACCCGTCTGATTTTTTCCCATATCACTTTACTATACCTTCCATGGAATTTAACAAAGGAATCTAATATGGGAATTAACATTGGGAATCATTGGTGTTTAAAACTTGTCTGTGATATATTTTATAAATATTAATTTAATATCTTTTTGGGTTGACCGTCTGGGTTCAGTTTAGTGTTCCAGCTCGTGACCAGACTCAGTGTAATAACTCTCTCTGATCGCATTGTGTGTTAAATCAACAGACTCTGACCTGTGTGAACTGTAACTAAAAAGATACTATTTGTTTACACCCTCCACCCTCCAGTTTGACCTATGGGTAGATGAGTAGTCACAAATTGGACTTATGGGTAAATGCACATGTCACAATAAATTTGATCTACAAATACCTCATAAAATCTTATAAAACATGAAAATGCTTTTATAAATCATTCAAAGCAACTGTCACTAATGGCATCCGATGAGCAGCTATTTCCAAAAAATCCCAACACATTTGAGCTATGTTTATATTCCAACATGATTTTTTGACATGAAAAACTAAAAAAAAAATCTGTGGCGGACAGTGTTATATGCCAAATGAACATCACAGAGCTACATTACATCAATAACATGAACATCACAATGCCAATCCAACATGCAGTTAATAACTAAAGAAAAATGTTAACAACTTGTTGACTAATAAGCACAGGGGTGTCTCAGAGGGAGATGGGATATATTTCAATGGTATATACCTATAAAATAACATTTTCAACATGAAAATAAGTATACTAAATCTTTATTTTTGATACCCATTATGTGTTGAAAATAAACAGGGTGCAGACTGTATGGAATCATATCAATTATTTAAACGCTGAATATTGTTTAAATTGTAATTCTTTTTTTAAATGGTCAGTAGAAAGGGAGATAAACTTGTTCTGAGTTGCATAGAATATATACCCAACAGTCCAAACCCAGCACATTTAGAATGTGAAGATACTGATGGAGATTTATTCTGACCATGTGTTATTCGTACCTAATTATCAACTAACATTTTCTCTGACATTTAAATGTCCAGCATTGACTGGTTTCCCGTTGGCCACTGAATGAGGTCTGTTACATCCTAGTAGCGTCACCGAGCAGAAGAGCCAAAACTGTGAGTGCTGTACATTAGGAAGCCGACAGTCAAGCATTCCTACGTGTGATCATTAAATCATCATATCCCACTTAAAATACTCTGCATCGTCATGACATCTGGGCGTTTATCTCATACCATAGTCGTCCTAATATATGTCACGAATCGTGAGAATGAAGAAAAATAACTAAGAAATGATTTATCAAAAAGCTGTACAAATTCCAGATTGACAGGCTTTTTTAACATTGCACTTGTTCTGACTGCACTGAATGTTACTAAATACCTGTGACTGAGTTAAAAGTTGCTGAATGCCTGAGATGCTGGTTAATGGGGTGATTGAATACAATGAAATTTATCAAGGACATCATTGGGGAGGTGGAGAGGGGGAGTCGGTCATCATTTAACATTTAAATCCACGAGTTCTTGAAGACTGCTGCGTATATATATACATGTATATATATACATGTATATATATATATATATATATATATATACAAGACCCATGCAAGGAGAATTCTATCTCATATCACACAAAGCATTATTATGACCTTTAATTTGGATTTTATACATATATCATTATTTTATACATATATCTCATTATTTTATGCTACATTTCCATTTCTCATCATCTACCTCAATATGTACTGTATATTACAATACAAGTATATTAATCGCTGACGTGAGTACTTTTCAGCAGATTTCTATCTGACCACTACTGACAGATCAAAAGATACATCATTCTGCAAATTTACTTTGGTACATTGGATTGTACAAAATAATTGTTAGAGAAATTTGTGAAATAGTTTGTATAGACTGTTAAAATTGCCACATCTGTGGTAAATCAATTTTCAGTAATTGAATCCAAATTTACTTTTGAATTCTGAACCAAATCTGGATTTTCATATTTAAAGAAATTTGATGTCATTAACATACAATGTATCAGTAAAATTGAAATCCCTAAACTTTGTCCTCCAAATTTTCATTAAATTGAAATATTCTGTGTAAATCATGATTGATCAAGACATATATAGAAATTAAACCTGATACACTGTATACAGGAAATCTTTTCTCTCGGGATTATTTCTGGGAGTCTTCTGATTATTATCTATAAACTAGAGAATTCCAGGAAAAATTTGTATACTTTTGTGATTGTTTTAAAACTCAATTTTTTTTTTCAAATATGTTGAAATATTCATTCAAAGCATGTTTTAAAATCATATCATCTCAATTGTTATTGTATTAAAAAAAAGTGATAGTTATACACACGACTGAATAAAAATACCAATACCAAATATTTGTCTTAAGTTTCATTTATTTGCATAACTTAAGTAAGAATGGGAATAAGGAAAAAACTAAATGTGTCGGGGTGACACAAATGTCATCATCTAAGGACCATAACTCTGCCAAAAGTCATCCGACCAGACCCATGTAAGTGTTTGGCCTGCATATTTTCACGATATACTTACATCCCAAATTTCAATTCAAAATGCCCATGTATGATGGAGATGATGAGCTGAAACTACATGATATGTTTGAATTTTTTCCAAGTCCAAATGGCCCAACTCTTCCAAACTTTACTAGACCGATATCAAAGCAGAACTTGACCTGTATAGTTTTAGGGTGTATAACGTTTCTATATCTCGCATTTGAATTCAAGATGTCAATTTAATGAATGGATGACTGAAATAATGAGTGCAAAAGATGAATAGTTTGAAATTTTCCCGTCCAAGGGGAATAACTCTTGTAAAAAATAATCTGACCGGAACCTCAGACTTGTATGTTCTCTTGATGTATCTATATTCTGAATTTCAATTCAAAATGACGATGTGTGACGGATCAAAGAAATTGAGAGGAAACTATGAACTGTCTGAAATGTTTGAGAGTCCAAGGGGCACAACTCCATCAAATATTATTCAACCAGAACCAAATAAGACCTTGACCTGCATATCCCAAAGATGTGCCTCTATACCAAGTTTCAGTGGAATATGAGCATTCATAGCAGATATCATGAGAGGAAACTGTATATGAGCAGACTCTGACTGATGATCCAAAGGATGGAAAAGAATATAAACACACTATATATCAGTCATTTCATGGCAGTAGAATAAAAATAAACTAGGAATATACATCAACCACATTAGACTTTGAAAAAATTATTCCTCAAAATGTTTAAAAAGTGAAATTTAATACTTGATTCTACGTCCTCTCACCTATAAATTTACAAATAATGCTTCCAACTGTATGAGTTACTGAAATTCAATGTTTTTCCTCGAGAGAAAACTCCCCTGTACATTTCTCAGCTATAGTGGATAAAACAGAAATGGAAATTAGGGAAATTTCAAGTACATATGTACTCTATATATCATCATCTTATGATGTATTTCTTGTTAGGTGCTTGACCTTTTAATGCACGGGATCTATGCATTTAGTGAAACAGCTACTGTTTGCACCCCATTTCCAAATCATCTGTGGTTTTCCCTGTATCAATCTCTGTCGAGCATCAAGTTTTACAAGAGTCCTATCAATCAAATCAAGAAGTCATTCTAACCTTTGGTTACCCTGCAGAACCTCGACTATGAGATAAATCTCAAAACATGCTCTGATGTCATCAAATTAGGACATCCTCCCTATGTAATGCTGATCGCTGATAAGTTATCTAACATGTCATACAATTATCGCATCCTAAATATTTATAGAACACTCACCAGTTTATCTCTATTACAAATTAAGGCTAATTAGATCTCTATGATTAATGACATTTTTATCAAAATACGTGATTTCTGACTCTTAAATTTGACCCCGCAAATGAACACACTATACTTTGCAGTTGCTGGGTGTTTTGTTGAATACAGCGAATTGTAATTATTGCTAACGTCAATCAAGTTGTATCTGCCGTTAAGGAGGTAGCACTACATTGTCATAATGGCCGACTTCGTTTTAAGACATGAATGGAAATATGAATGTCAGCAATATTTGTGTATTCCTTTCTTTGATTGCCTAGCTGGGTAGTCAGTTGATGTGTTCATTGCTGATCGGTAGATCGTGGGTTCGAGTCCAGCTGGGCTTTTAACTTTTTTTTCAGACTACTTTCTACTTTGAACAAAGGAATGTAACATTTTGAATAACAATACTCACAACTTGATATGTCTTGGTACATCGAAATGTATAGCAAACTGATAAAAGTCACATCTCATGGTGCACAATATAGCAATTAAGTATTTATTCATTTATCTAATTGAATTTCTTTTCTTCAGTATAAAAAATTTATCTTAGTGGTGAGATTATTTCACATACTAAAAAAATAAAATTCAAAAATTTTAAATCTGATAATGTGAACTTCAGGATGGATGTACTTAAGATTCGATATATTGATATTTCACTAAATATTTTGATACACATTTTGAGAGTAGTTAAATTTCGATCAGATATATTGATATTTCACTAAATATTTTGATACACATTTTGAGAGTAGTTAAATTTCGATCAGATATATTGATATTTCACTAAATATTTTGATACACATTTTGAGAGTAGTTAAATTTCGATCAGATATATTGATATTTCACTAAATATTTTGATACACATTTTGAGAGAAGTTAACTTTCGATCAGATATATTGATATTTCACTAAATATTTTGATACACATTTTGAGAGTAGTTAAATTTGGATCAGATATATTGATATTTCACTAAATATTTTGATACAGTCGTATCAGGAGTACTGTAGATTGAATTTACTGATATTTCAATGTAACATCCGAGCGCAAGTTACAGGTTAAACATTTAAAATATTTTAAAACAGTCTTAAAGTTCTCATAACATACATTTACATCAAGTCTCACCTCGTTGGATTTATGAGCAAACCATCATTCTTGTGAACGTTCAATTTGTTCATCACAAATTATGCATGTTATGTACGTACAAATTACCTCCAATAACCTTATAACATGTTGATAATCTTTATTTTTAAAGTCAGACATACATCATTATGAACATTAGCTATATACTAGCTATTTACTGGCTTGTACGGATGTTTGCGTTAGGGGTCTTTTAGTAGGAGGAAACCAGAGTACCTAGAGGAAACCCACGTGTCCGAGTGGGCGACCACCATACCCTCTCACTTACAACCCACTGTCACGATCACGGGGATTGAACTCGGGTCACAGCAGTAAGAAGCGAGGGTGTTAACAACGCTACCCGGACACACAGTTCTTCTACTAACTCGATCTAACAAACAAGATGCAGTTACTACAGAAATTCAGTCCAAAAATAATCTGGGAGATTCTAGAAAATGTCTGATTTTAATCCAAAGACAATTTCAGCTACACTGTGGTGAGGCAGTCTATCAAGATTGACCGATGCAAATCTTCCTTTTTTTTTACCTGGAATACAGCCAGTCCTACCAAAAATTAGGTTCATCATGCCACATTCAAGTTTTGAATTGGCTCTCTTTGAAACAAAACAGCCACTGCACAAGAAATCAACTCTTGACAAATTCCAAAACAACCACAAAACAATTTTATTGCAACCTGTTGGAACTGAAGGTCATCTCTCATCTGTTGAGGCGGCCTTCAGAGTCCACTCAGCATCACAACCCCCACAACCCCAGGCATTCATTACCTCAATTAACCGCTCCACGTAAAGTTTCTAAATGCCATCTCGTACCTCTGTCTAAAGCCATTCTGTGTTACACTAGAGGTCACTCCAGACCACAGCTATAACAGTAAAACTTTATAGCAATGAGCATCAAGATAATTATCCTTCACTAGAGTGAACTCTGTTACCAGAACACTGCCGTGTATTACCTGCAGAGTACTATATTTGTGTATGAAATTGCAATACATATCTAGACTTTATTTTCTGCCTAGTAGTTTCTGGAAGAATCTGCATGACAATCATAATAACAAGTCAACAAGACTAATACTGATTGGATACAATGGCTAGGGCAATGGTAAGTTCCATGAATCTACCCCCCCCCCCCCACCAACACACACCCCCGCAGTTTAAGGGTCTACAACCTCTGAAGTAGTGTTCATTGCAGTGCATGTCAGTACTGCCTGGGAAGGTGACATAACCCACACCATGTACTTTTAATCAGCGGTCAAGCAGTATTGCAGTGCATGAGCACTGACCGGGAGGGTGAAATTACCCTTACCAATGTACTGTTAATCAGTGGTCAAGCAGTATAGCAGTGCATGAGCACTGACCGGGAGGGTGAAATTACCCTTACCAATGTACTGTTAATCATGCAGCGGTCAAGCAGTATTGCAGTGCATGAGCACTGACCGGGAGGGTGAAATTACCTTTCCCAATGTACTGTTAATCAGCGGTCAAGCAGTGTACCGATCATGACCCGGAACAATAACAACCTCTTTATGGTCATTAAAAATCAGTAGATACCAGCAGGAGAAACGTTAACACACAGAGGTTTCAGAGCTAAAAGGCTTCATACCACATACACACTTTGACTATGGCTGTTTAATGGTTAGGAATCTGTGAAACACCACAGGCATAAAAGCTCTGCTTAGCCTACCTTTTTTTTCCATTCACAAAGTTATTAGAGGTAAACAACCATTCTCTTATTATTAAAGTACTTTGTTTTTGGGTGCACCAGACCATGACCTTATCAAAATGACCTTGGGTCAACATTACATGATATAAACATTAAACTCTAACCAAATAAATAACAGGTTCCCTGTGTTGTACTCTAGTCTGACTATCAGGTACAGTAGGGAGAGTGCATGAAGGTTAAGAGAATATATCCAGCACATGTAAAATATTGAGTCAATATAAAGAAATATCACTTTTGATTAGAAGGTCAAAATATATGGTGTATGTTTACAGTCACCTGATTAACCTTCAGTTTTGCTCCTGGCACTATTTTTTTTTTTTTTTGGCTTAGGAATCCAGACCTCTATTACATAATGCAATCAAGAAATATATTGTCTGACCATTACCAATTATCCACCATTATTCAATCAGTAAACAAAACTTATTATTCATTTTTGCTCTTTAAGAACCTTTGTGGAGACTTAATTGTTTGTGGAGACTTGTTTGTGGAGATTAGTTTGTGGGGATTGGTTTGTGGGGGATTAGTTTACAGGGAGATTTGTTTGTGGGGATTGGTTTGTAGGGATTAGTTTATGGGGAGATTTGTTTGTGTGGATTTGTTTGTGGGTATTTCTTTGTGGAGATTTGTTTGTGGGGATTTGTTTGTGGAGATTTGTTTGTGGGGACTAATTTGTGGAGATTTGTTTGTGGAGATTTGTTTGAAGGAGAGTTATTTGTGGAGATTTCTTTTCATTATTGTAGGCCAGTTTCTTTCGTCCATGGAGGATTTAAATTCATAGATATATCCATGTAAAAAAAAAAAACGTAACCCCTCCTTTGAAAATTAATATTTTCTTTCATCTCTATTTGAGAATTGAAGTCCAGGTCAAAGTCCCTACATATGTAACAATCTAAATGGCCAATGGTCAATACAATTTAGTTACCCTCTATATGAAGTCAATAATATTTTATTAGCTTTTATTCATCCGTTATGAATGTAGCCAATCTATTTGGAATTTGATTGCCTGGTGTTTCACAAACAGCTGGTAATCAAATACCCACTATAGATCTTTATAGTCTGCTATCTAAAATATCATCTTATTCTGGCGGGAAAATGAAGAGCATGTCAAAATGTCACAGCAGCATGTAAAGCTGACTGGCTCAGAGCTAAATTTAGGTCTTTTATTTTCAATAAATTCAATATCCACCATTGTTTGGTAATAGACATCACTTAGGGTTTTTTCCAGGGCTCGAGAAGGCTGATCGGGGAAAACAACATTTTTTTTTTTTGTACTGATCAATCATCAGAGAATTCCTTTACTACAAGTATATTATCCTCTCCATTGTTTTTGTTTGGGTTTTTTTCTTTTTTAATTTGTGTCTATGTATGAATTTGTATCAGATTGTAAGTCATAAATCATTTACAGTTTCCTTGTGAAGCGAAAGTTCTTGAAAATACCCAGATCCCCCTCCACCCCTTGTACAATCGGTATATTGCCCAGATCTGATGTTTCCCAGTGATGAGAGACAGCATATAACAGCCAATGTTTCTGTAGAAGTCACTCTCCATTTCTGATGTCCGCTAACACGAAATCCATGTGTGCCCATAAACTTTAAACAAATACACAACCTGATTGCCTGAGGGTCTCCCAGTACATATTTACACAATGGTATCAGCAGGATTCTGTGAAGTCCGCAGAACGAACAGTCACAGCAATGCCTCACTTCCTGTGCTGCTGCAGTTAATAATTCTTTAACCAAACTCACAGACAATTTGGCAAAATTATCAATTAGGGCTTTCGAATTATTGTTTTATAGATATACTGATTCAGAAAGAAGTTAGTGAATTTCATATATACATGTATCAGCAAAATTCATGATTAAGCACATGTGACTGTAATACAATAACCGCTGTAAGTAAACAAATACACACTGATAACCACTACAGTTCTACAATGAGAGCTGTTATACAGACACAGATATAGTGTTATCAATAATAGACATCAGTAAATACACGTAGTTATATGATGATAACTGCAATAAATATACAGTTACTGTGTTTGTTGTCTATTTGTGTCTGTTTCTATTTGTGTTTGTTGACTATTTGTGTCTGTTGACTATTTGTGTTTGTTGTCTATTTGTGTTTGTTGACTATTTATGTTTGTTGTCTATTTGTGTTTGTTGTCTATTTGTGTTTGTTGTATATTTGTGTTTGTTGGCTATTTGTGTTTGTTGTCTATTTGTGTTTGTTGACTATTTGTGTTTGTTGACTATTTGTGTTTGTTGTCTATTTGTGTTTGTTGACTATTTGTGTTTGTTGTCTATTTGTGTTTGTTGTCTATTTATGTTTGTTGTCTATTTGTGTTTGTTGTCTATTTATGTCTGTTTCTATTTGTGTTTGTTGACTATTTGTGTTTGTTGTCTATTTGTGTTTGTTGACTATTTGTGTTTGTTGTCTATTTGTGTTTGTTGACTATTTATGTTTGTTGTCTATTTGTGTTTGTTGTCTATTTGTGTTTGTTGTCTATTTGTGTTTGTTGTCTATTTGTGTCTGTTTCTATTTGTGTTTGTTGACTATTTGTGTTTGTTGTCTATTTGTGTTTGTTGACTATTTGTGTTTGTTGTCTATTTGTGTTTGTTGACTATTTATGTTTGTTTTCTATTTATGTTTGCGTCTATTTTGTGTATTCTGTCCTACCTCTCCGAGTCCTCAGCCAGCTGGTTATGTTGCAGTATGGCATCACTGACACACTCCTCAAAAGCTCTCATCTGACTCTCACTGACAAAATCAAAACAAAATGTCTATGAAAAATGGCAACAGAAAACAAAAAAAATATTTCAAGAAAATATGAAATATCTAATAAAGGGTTACAGATCATGGTATCAGATGAAAGACCTTGTCATGATAAATCTATATACAAAATCTGAAAGCTCTATCTCGGATAGTTTAGGTGATATTGTATACTAGTAAACTTTTCTTAAAAGTATATCATACCCCATGGTCAATGTCACAAGGTCAAAATATTGATACCAAAAGAAAGGTCTTCCCACAAAGGAATGCACATATGAAATATGAGAGCCCTATCTCACAGCATTCAAAAGTTACAAGCAAGATTAAGTTTCTGGTGGATTGACAGACAAACAAGACAAAAACAAAAAGTCCTCCAATCTTCTATTAAAAGGCATAAAATCAGTTTTCTGTCATTTCATTTGGAACAAATGATGTAGTAAGTGTTTAATGCTTCACTATATATTTTACCCTGACTGTAGTTTACTGCAATCTCTTGGTAGTCCTACATTATACACCCCGACTTACACAACAAAACTAGACCTCGGGTAGATCCGGTATACTTTTTACACAACAAAACTCGACCTCGGCTAGATCCAGTATACTTTTTACACAACAAAACTAGATCCGGTATACTTTTTACACAACAAAACTATACCTCAGCTAGATCCGGTATACTTTTTACACAACAAAACTCGACCTCGGCTAGATCCGGTATATTTCTTACACAACAAAACTCGACCTCGGCTAGATCCGGTATATTTCTTACACAACAAAACTCGACCTCGGCTAGATCCGGTATATTTCTTACACAACAAAACTCGACCTTACCTAGACCCTGTATATTCTTGTTAATTCGAGACTACCAAAACTGCTTGTCTGGATCAAATAACAGGTAAAACAAAAAATAACTTGGCAAGCAACAGGTTTAGAGAAAGGGGTGATTTCTGTGTCGGTGAATCAGTGTATTCAGATTAGTCCACAGGGCGACGTCTGTGGAACCATTGAGCTACAACGCAATTATTCTGAAGACTGAGGTCAATTTCTCTTTGGCAATCAATAGAAATAGAGGTCAAAATAAAATTGGAATTGCTTTTAAGTTAAAACTACCAACATTACTGAAAGACCACTAAAACAGTGAAGTGGGTCACATGACTAGGCAGCTGTTCTGGGCAAGAAATGTGTCATACAATCATGATCAAAAGTCATGGTAGCCATATTGGAATTTTCATCGTTTCAGAAAGTAATAACACTCAGATGAGACAACTAGAACAAAATTTGTGTCTGGTATGATGAGTTTGCATGCAGCTGGTCTGGAGAAGAAGTAAAATTTATCTCAATAAATTAAAGTCACAGCAGCCATATTAGACGATTCTTACATGTATCTCCCTGAAAAGTAGCAAACCTTCTTCATAACCTTTAGAGCAACATTTGTATTAGATACAATGACTGGCAACACAGTTATTCAGAGATTACTGTACTGGGTAGATATTGAGATATTAATGTATTGGGTAGACAATTATTCAGAGATTAATGTAGTGGGTAGACAGTTATTCAGAGATTACTGTACTGGGTAGACAGTTATTCAGAGATTACTGTACTGGGTAGACAATTATTCAGAGATTACTGTACTGGGTAGACAGTTATTCAGAGATTAATGTACTGGGTAGACAGTTATTCAGAGATTACTGTACTGGGTAGACAGTTATTCAGAGATTAATGTACTGGGTAGACAGTTATTCAGAGATTACTATACTGGGTAGACAGTTATTCTGAGATTAATGTACTAGGTAGACAGTTATTTAAAGATTAATGTACTGGGTAGACAGTTATTCAGAGATTACTGTACTGGGTAGACAGTTATTCAGAGATTACTGTACTGGGTAGACAGTTATTCAGAGTTTAATGTACTGGGTAGACAGTTATTCAGAGATTACTGTACTGGGTAGACAGTTATTCAGAGATTAATGTACTGGGTAGACAGTTATTCAGAGATTAATGTACTGGGTAGACAGTTATTCTGAGATTAATGTACTAGGTAGACAGTTATTCAAAGATTAATGTACTGGGTAGACAGTTATTCAGAGATTACTGTACTGGGTAGACAGTTATTCAGAGATTACTGTACTGGGTAGACAATTATTCAGAGATTACTGTACTGGGTAGACAGTTATTCAAAGATTGATGTACTGGGTAGACAGTTATTCAGAGATTAATGTACTGGGTAGACAGTTATTCAGAGATTACTGTACTGGGTAGACAGTTATTCAGAGATTACTGTACTGGGTAGACAATTATTCAGAGATTAATGTACTGGGTAGACAGTTATTCTGAGATTAATGTACTGGGTAGACAGTTATTCAGATATTACTGTACTGGGTAGACAGTTATTCAGAGATTACTGTACTGGGTAGACAATTATTCAGAGATTACTGTACTGGGTAGACAGTTATTCAGAGATAAATGTAGTGGGTAGACAGTTATTCATAGATTAATGTACTGGGTAGACAGTTATTCAGAAATTACTGTACTGGGTGGATATTTATTCAGAGATTAATGTACTGGGTAGACAGTTATTCAGAGATTAATGTACTGGGTAGACAGTTATTCAGAAATTACTGTACTGGGTAGACAGTTATTCAGACAATGTGAAAATTTACGCCAACATCGCCAACGACAACAACATACAAATTTTGATCCGAAAAGCTCACTTGAGCCAAAGAAAGCTCAAGTGAGCTAAAATCATGTTTCCCTGTGGGGATAAAAGCCACACCCTCCAGAGTGACACTATCTAGCAACGTGAAACATTACTTGACAACAGGTGACATTATAAAAATGTTTAAACATTTGAAATTGATGCAGTTCGTGATTTTTCATCTGAGCCTCACCTCTTCACGGCTGTGAGACAAATGATCCTCCCCTTGTTTTGTATGACGTCACGGTCAATTTCCTGCTGCAGGTCTGTGGGGTCACACAGCGCCCGTACTGCCTCAGTCAGACCCCGAATCACATTCTCCTCATCCTTCGTCTTCGGCCCCGGGGGTCCAACTTGACCTAGTGCTAGCATCACCTGCCAAAATCAGGATAACATAATACCGGCATCAAATGAAAACTACTGTACACCTCTAAAACTATCCTAATATGCATTGTGTGTGTTGTGATTAGAGTGAAACTTCTCTAAATCGGTTGGCTCTCGGACCAAAAAAAAAAATGGCCGGTTTGAAGGGGGTGGCCGGTTCACCGAGAATTTAGCATTTAGAGAAATTTTATCTCAATATTCACAAAGTAGGTACTGTTCCTTTTCTTCTGGTGATCTATGCTCAATTATCGGCGGAGATCAAATTAGCCCGCTTGTACCTACAGGTAATTATACATGTGTAATTAATAAGAAATATTCTCACTGAAATCATCTAATTTTAAACTAAAAATCTACAACAGGATTCTGATACATAAAGAAAACACAGAGGCATATTGGGATTCCTCTTACCTATAGAACTTTGTTACCTACATTTATGTGCTATGATGTTGTGGATGTTTAGTATTACCTGTTGTATATTTTGATCTTTCTGCTGCCATACGCTCAGTGTTTCGTCACCAACTACCACTCGGATCTGAAATCAAACAATTGTAACTAAAGAGATTCTTTTTATGAAAAACAAATGTCTCCCCAGCTCCCCAAATTGGAAGTGCTGCAAATGAAACCTCCTCCTCTTAATGTACTGCATGGTATGGAAGAGAAAGCATGAGCAGAAACATAGACATTATGAACTCCAATAAGCCACATAGGTGTTCACAAACTATTTTACACCCTCCACTCCTCAGATCCACTATAACTTAAAGGATAACAATTGGATCCTCCTGTCCCTACACTATATGCACATCTGCAAATGGCATTGAAGTATTGTACAAAATTTCAAGTCTTTCGGTCCAAACAGACAAAAAACTAATTTTACAGACAAAATTTTTTTTAAAGTTTGTCTTCTTTGATAATTTTCCTTCACATTTTTAATGCAAAGGAGGGCTCATCAAACAACCACTTTATTGGGGAGAAGTAATCCCAACTTGTAGCTGCCAACTTCATCCCCCTAGGGCCATCAATTGATGTCAAATTAATGATAAATTCACCATTCTTAATGTGTGTATGTCAAAATAATTTTTTCCATGTAGTTTTATGGCAGGACTTCCTAGCAGTTTTCTAATTCAGTCTCTGATATTTTTTAACATTTGATTTGTCTCAACCAAATGTCACTGAACTTTTTAGCTGTCTTCTAAAAATTAATCTTGAGTAGACAACAAATAATTTTGCTGGACTTGCGAATTGGTGTTTTAAATTGGGCAACTACATCAGACATTGCCAGTTTTCACCAGTTATGCTGCCAGTTGCAGTAGTTCAGTGGTAGTCTAGAGCATTCGCTTCTTAACTAGGAGGTCATGAGTTCGAGGCACGAGCAGCCCATGCCATGGCAGCGTCAAACCTAAGATGTTAAAATAGGTAGTGATTGCTCCTTTGCCAAACGCTCAGCATCTAAAAGTGAGATTCATGGGTCTTTCAGATATTACCTTAAAAACAGAGGTTCCATGTCACAGCAGGCAACGGGACATGGAACAAACAATCAATCAGTTATAAATCAAGTTATTTTAAATGACTCGATCTCTACATCATCTAGTGTTTTGAGACTGTTTAACATGTACGTATGCTGTCAATGAAATGGGAAACTTCTAGTCATATTTTACCTCTTTTTTGTCATACATCAATTTTCATTTGACCCCATTTGGTCAAAATCAAGGGTCAAGTTCAACATCCATAAAGAAAGTTTTTACAGCTGAGCCTACAGAACACACCAGTCTACTATCAATCGATATACCTTTACTCAGTTTTTTTTCTAAACAGATGGAAAAAATACTAGAAATTACTGTAAACGTATTATATTTGGCGTGTACGATATTTGGCGGAAATCGTTTTTTCAACAAGTTAGCGTAGATTTGATTTAGCGCATTCCTGAATTACTTTAAACATCTAGATTTACGGATAGCATTTAGCGACGTACTTGATTTAGCGGAAGCTGCGTTCCGTCAAAGGCGCTAAATAGAATACACAGCCAAATGTAATACATTTACAGTATGTCAAAGACTAAAAAAAGTCATTTCAGTTAATCTTATTCTTAAGAAGTTGCCATGTCAAACACAAGGGTTGATCATGTGTGATTATCCTTAATTAACCAGCGGATCCATCAAAATGCGCATTCAAAAGCACCAGGACAACTTACGCAGTAGGACCATTTCACATTCATCCAGAACTCTGTAAGGCGACAGTAGGGTAGTAAAGTACTAATAGCTGTTATTCAGAGAGAGCTTGGACAACCACATGTTACTGACAAACGCTGCTGGCAGTCATTACCAATATTTGTATACCCTACTGCCAGCCTAGAGATCCTGACAGCTTAGAGATCCTGCCAGCTTAAAGATCCTGTCAGTCTAGAGTTCCTGTCAGCCTAGAGATCCTGTCAGTTTAGAGATCCTGCCAGCTTAAAGATCCTGTCAGTCTAGAGATCCTGCCAGTCTAGAGATCCTGTTAGTCTAGAGATTCTGTCAGCCTAGAGATCCTGCCAGCTTAAAGATCCTGACAGCCTAGAGATCCTGTTAGACTAGAGATCCTGTCAGCCTAGAGATCCTGCCAGCTTAAAGATTCTGTCAACCTAGAAATCCTGCCAGCTTAAAGATCCTGTCAGTTTAGAGATCCTGTCAGTTTAGAGATCCAACCAGACTTGATATCCTGTCAGCCTAGAGATCCTGCCAGTCAAGAGATCCTGTCAGCCTAGAGACCATGCCAGCCTAGAGATCTTGTTAGATCAGAGAACCTGCCAGCCTAAATATCCTGTCAGCCAAGAGATTCTGCCAGCTTAAAGATCCTGTCAGTCTAGAGATCCTGACAGCCTAGAGATCCTGCCAGATTAGATACCCTGCCAGCCTAAAGATCTGCCAATCTAGAGATCCTTACAAGTCAAAAACATTGGTGCTATAAGGAAGGTTCTGTCACAAGGAATGCATACATCAAATATGAAAGATGTATCACTCACCATTTAAAAGTTATGTGCAAGGTTAATGTTTCAATTAAAGTTTTGAAGATTGAGTCAAACTCCAAGGTCAAGAGGTCAAACATCATGGCATCAAATGAAATTTTTTGCCATAAGGAATATATATACATGTACAAAATATGAAAGCCCTACCTTAAATAGTTCATGAGATGTTGTCCAGCATTGGCTTTCTTTAAGGTAAATAAAGTAAGTCAAACTCAAAGGTCAAGGTCACAATGTTAAAAAAAAAACCTCTGGTACCAAAATAAAGGTCCTCTCACAAGGAATCCACATGTGAAATATGAGAGAGCTCTATCACTCACCATTCAAAAGCTAGGGGAAGTTGCAGACAGAGAGGATGAAAACAATATGCACCCCTTCCCCCATTAGTCACAGGGGCATAAAAAAAACCTTCAATCTCTACAACATAGGAACACCTCCGCATTTGGATATGATTTAGTGTGGCCCTGCTGCTCTTGAAAAGAATGTGTTCTAATATATATTACCTGTGTATTCCCATATCAATCTCTGATCTCCAATTATGGAAATCTGAGGTCCCTGATTTAAACAAATTTGAATTTGCAGTACCTGAAGATGCTGGCATAATTTGACTAATAATGGCCGTTGTTCTTGAGAAGATGATTGTCTTTAGATTTAACCTATATAACCCCATGTAAAATGTTGCCCCCATGATTTGAATAAAGTTTAATCTGCACTACCTGGAGATGCTTCCAATTATCAATATGAGTATCCACAGCCCTGCTGTTATTAGCTGCTAGTTACTGGGTCACATGGGGCTTTGATGAATATCTGAAGGTACGTTTAGGGAAAAGCATACAAGGGAAATATGTAAGGAACTTTTTACATTAGGTTTTTGAGATGGTGATGCATGAATACAGCGATATAAGGCCTCAACTGTGCACATTTTTTTCTGCACCACAAATCTAAGGTTTTTGTAAAGGGTGGATCTGTAGCTCTCTAGCCTGTCCCAATATTTTCCCAGAGACCTACAGATTTGCAGCTATGCTGTTATTAGAGGGAAATGCCTCCTATATATTCCCATGTAAAACTTTGATTCCCTATTGTGCCCCCACACTACCCCCAAGGACCACAATTGGAACACATTTGAATCTGCACTACCTGGGAATACTTGCATATCAATGAGTAATCATGGCCCTGTTGTTTTTGAGAAGATATTTTAAAGATTCATCATTCATCCTATATATCCCCATGAAAAAAAATTTGACCCCTACCCCTACTGTGGCCCAATCCTACCCTCGGGGGCCATGATTTAAAAAAAAACAACTAGAATATGCAATATGTTAGGAAGCTTTCATGTAAATTTCAACTTTTCTGGCCCAGTGGATCTTGAGTTGATTTTTAAATTACCCCACCCTATTTTTGCTTTTTCTTAATTATCTCCCCTTTGGAGGGAACATTGCTCTTCATTTGAGCAAACTTGAACCCTTTACCCAAGGATGATTTGTGCCAAGTTTAAATGAAATTTGTCAAATGGTTCTTGAAAAGAAATGGTTCTTGAAAAGATGCCACAAAATTTTCACTAATTCTTAATTACATGTATCTCCACCTCAAAAAGGGCATGGCACTTCATTTGAACAAATTTGAATCCTCTTTACCCAAGTATGCTTTGTGGCAAGTCTGGCTAAAATTACCTCTGTGATTCTCAAGAGGAAGTAAAGAATGTTAAAAGTTTGCAGACGGACAGACAGACGTACACCGGACAAGAAGTGATCAGAAAAGCTCACTTGAGCTTTCTGCTCATGTGAGCTAAAAGGAGGAGCTCTCCTCCTTTTAGCTCACATGAGCAGATCCTCTTGCTAGCTATGATAGTAATTAATCCAACCTTCCTTTATTAGTTAGTATATTCAACTCAACCTGCTTAAATTCTATATCAATGTTCGCATTTCTAACTGAATAAAAGCATCTTCTGAATCAAATGAATGTCACACACAGAGCAACCTCACCAAATCTCTTGCAAAATAACCTGTTACTAATTTTGATAACAAACGTCACAAATAAGCTTTATTGGAAAATTCATTTGTGTAAAAATAAATCATAAAATGGAAAATCAGAACAGGCACATTTTGAAGAGGGCTGGCAACTTTTGAGTGTAGTCAGCCCTGTGACTGGCAACCTTTTTGAGTGTAGCCATTCTTGTGACTGGCAACCTTTGAGTGTAGCCAGCCCTGTGACTGGCAACTTTTGAGTGTAGCCAGCCTTTTGACAGGCTCATAATTTCATTGAGTTTTCAACCCTGTTACACAATGGAATTTCTCAATTCATTTAAAATGCAGAATTGATCCACCACTTACCAACCGTCTGCAAGGAAATATGTCGAACACAATTCTCATGTACTCAATCATGGTTTCCACGTTGCAAGTCCACATCGACTTCGTGATTGGTGCCGCTGGAATGATTCCTGGCGTTTTTGTCTTAGACATGACATCATACTCAATGCTTTGTTTACAGGATCGAGCAAATAGTGGACCCTTGTCCAGAACAAACACTGTTTTATGCTCCACTGGATACGACATTGTCACAATCTGTGATTAGAAACACTTAAATAAACACGTAGGTAAAGTTGAATATTGTATAATATTTACTTCTTTAACATTTTTGTCTTGATACCTTGATAAAATTGTTAATTGTACTTGAAAGCCATTTCCTCATTTAAATGTTACGCAGAAATGATTGATTGATTGTATCTTGCTTAACGTCTCTCTCGAGAATTTTTCACTCATATGGAGATGTCACCAAGACCGGTGAGGGGCTTCAAATTTAGGCCTTTGCTCGGCGCTCACGGCCTTTGAGCAGTGAGGGATCTTTAGCATGCCACACATACTGTGACACGCGACATCCGTTTTTAAGGTCATCTCTGAGGACCAGTGACATTCACACCTGATGCCAAGCATTTGGCAATGGCACTGTCACTACCTGTTTTAACGACTTAGGTCTGTCGCGGCCGGGATTCGAATCCCGGCCTTCCGCATGCGGTGTGAACGCTCTAACCACTAGGCCACCGCGGCGGTCAAATGAACAATGTGCGTGTGGATCTTGAAAAATATAGTTGAGCAGGTCCATTTTAACGACTGGAAAGTCCGACAGAAATAAAAGTAGAATGTAAGTTTAAAAGGTTAATTTCGGTTTTGAAAAACATGAGGGAATGAACTGCAATTCTTCAGACCGGCATATTTTTCATGAAGCGCTAATGATTTCAAAAATTTTTAAATATTCAAGATACAATCTCCTGTGTCTCGCCTCTAATCATCATCAAAAAATATCGTAAGACAAATCTCGGAATTTCCAATGTTTTCAATATTCGTTTACAGATATGAAAAGTTGGTGGTCGAGGCATTTCGGAATAAAAAATACACCGTGCATCAAAACAGACCCAATCAATAAAGGCAGTGGAATGTGGTGACTTGCTGACTTAAACAATTGGCATCCTCTCAATATTCAGGTATATTTCAGCTTTTTAATCCACTGTGGTTCCGTATAAAATGGTTTTGAACCACACTTGAAAATGCTATCTTTAGTCTGTGCGCGTCGCCATGTTTTGATAGCCCGGATATAATAACAAAGGTAGAAAATTAAAAATATTTTATAAACCATTAATTTTCGTCTTAATCATTAAAATGAGACGCTATTAATTAACTTGATTTTTTTTTAAAATAATTGTTGTTTATTTCATTATTTCATCCAAATTTTCTCGATGTTGCCATGACATTTAAGTAATCAAAGATGTCGTCCACAACGAGTGCGAGTTCTGTTGGCCGAGATGTCGAAGCCAGGGAATACCTTGAACAGCATCGTGTTCTGGAACTTTTTAATAACATGACTGCACAGCTTATTTACAAAAGACCTGGTAAGATCAATTCAGTATTTTTTAACAAGTGTTATGGTATGGGGGAAAGGGGGGGGGGGGTTAATATGTAACTTATGCAAATAGCATTTACTTCGTAGATGTAGCATATTTGGTGGGTTTTTTTTTTAACTTTTGATGTACATTTATAATCAAACTGTTAAAAAAAAATATGGCCACTGTCTAATAGTTTGACTTTGAGACTCAGAGAACGGAATTGTAATTTAATACATGTATATGTAAAATCTTTGTTATTTCAGAGAATCCTAAGAAGTACATGATAGATTTGCTCGAAAAACTTCAGAGATCTAGAGCAACTAAACACGATTATCCCTGTCTCTTTGATGATACGAACATTCAGTCAGTTTACAACATGCTGGACCCAACCAACCGGGGATTTATCACACTGCAACAGTACCAAGAAGGTGCAGCGATTATATCATCAGAATATCATAATAGTGTTATTGTCCCTCAGCTCGTCTTGCCGCAGGACATTATACTAGCTTAAATGTAGTCCGAAATATCTGATGTTTTCCTGGCTTTTTTTATGATTTTGATATTTACCGCACGATCAGGAAAACGTCAAATATTTCGGACTAGCTTTAATGGTGCAAAGGTTACTGTAAATTGAATTTTGATAAGTTTAAGACAATGATATAGAAAAGTGGTTATTTTCAATAAATGTGTATATATATATATATATAATACAAAGCACTAAAATGACCAACGACACGAACAACCAGATTGTCAAATTTTCGGGACGGGTGGCCAATATCAACAGAGCATAATAACAAAAACTACATATAAATACATCTAGCACTACAACTACACTAATCTACAAACGTATTTACAACGCAGACTACATGTTTTTTGGTCTTTAGGCTTGCCAATCAATGTTAAAAGTGGAGCGAATTAGGACATGCCTTATTCGTCCAAAGAGCTGATCCAAAATGTCCGAAATGAAAAACAATAAACTTAATTAATCTCATGTGGAACGAGTTAACCCAATAACGTTGACAAATAGTAAAGCTAACTCATACCCTAAGAGATTCTATTTTAACCATGCATTAAGAATAAATAATTTATGAAAGATAATAATAAGTAATAAATACAAAATAAAAAATAAATAAATAAATGAAAATAAGGTAATTGGGTACCCAAATACGCCAAATTTGTTTCCCATGAAAAAAAAAACTGGCTATACAGTAATGAAGAAGATGGATGGTAAAATTGAAAATAAAAAGTAAATTTTCTTGTCATAGGTCAATGTAATATCAGAATGTTGAAAGTTGTCTGTTTTTGCTGTTGTTTGTTTTGCTTTAAACAGCTTGCATATCAAAACGCATGTACTGTATGTATATTTTATTATTTTGTTTACAGCCATGACAACTCTTGGGGTTTCACCTATTGTCGAGAATATTGAGGGAGCAAATGAAGACAAAATTAACTTTGATGTATTTTTGTCGCAAGCGTAAGTATTTATCTTAAATTACCAGACATTTTCTCTTTTCTTTTTCATTATAATAGCCTAATACCAGAGGCTTACTTTTATACTCAGAAAAAAAAATTTCTCACTTTCAACATTATCCTTTAGTTTTGAAAATATTTATTGGATGTGTATGAATCAAAACAAATCTGACGAGATTAGTCTATATGTACGAAAACTGTATTAATATTTGACACAATAAATAGGAAATTGATGGAAAAATGATGGAAATTTCATTGAATTAGAAATGTATCGATATACTCGTTGACTACAAGCCCTGTATTTTTTAACTTTTTCAGGAGAGCGGGATTAAGTAAAGCATCAGCCACATTTAAAGCAACATAATGAAACGGACATTAATCAACGTAATTAACATAAGCTCACCTTGTACATGACTGTAAATATTAAACTTTCATCCACATCATTGTTCCGGCATCTGTGTTAGTTATATTGCTAATTTGTGTTACTGGTATGCGAGGGTCAAGCTTATATGATGTCATTAAGGGATTTGAAGTAATAGCAACATCATGCAAATGTCCGCTTGTAAGAACATCATCTGATCAGCTGTTACGGAAAAGAAGGAAGTTTATAACATCTTGATATGTTGTGCTTACAATGTGCATAGTATATCAGTTTCAGAGTTCTAAGGGAAATAATCGAGGCAGTACCAATGAAATATTTAGGAGTGTTTAATGTGTGGTGGTCAGACGGGTTCCATTGCCAGTGGCCAGATAGCTCAGTTGGTAGAACATCTTACTAGAGATTCAGGGGGCCCAGGTTCGAATCCCGGTCTGGTCTGTTGCATTTTCTCCCTTCCTGTTACATTTGGTGCCATAAACCAGCCCCTGGAACTGACAGATGAAAATACTTGCCAAGGGATAAAAGATCCTGGGTAGATACCTTCAAGGTGTGAGGATATTTAAGGAGGGAGGAATGTGGTGGGTAGATGGGTTCAATTGCCGGTGGCCAGATAGGTCAGTTGGTAGAGCACCTGACTAGAGATTCAGGGGGCCCGGGTTCAAATGCCGGTCTGTTCTGTTGAAAGAAACAGGTATGAATATAGTAACCATTGCATTTTGACTCAAGACTTATCGAGGTCACAGTCAAGAAATCAAGTATTAAGAATCAATCCATTTTTCTCGAGGAACATCCATTCCCTGTTTGAATATGCTGTGACAAGTACACTGTATATGTCAATTATGTTGTAATTTGTTCATTTACACAACTAGTACTGTTTTATGATTAAAAAATATAATGCACAGGTGTCAAGCAATATGATATTTACAGAGTTGGAACACCATCGTTTCTTGATTACATATATCATGGCCAAGAGAATACTAAACTCATTCTCTCGCATTACAAATCTCAACCACGAGACATTAATCTCATTCCATTCCTTTAAACGAATTCCAAATATCAGCGTTAAAGGAAGATATTAGACATTATACATCCATTATCATTATATTTTCTGTGACATTATAACATCGCTCATGGCCACTAGCATCTCCCATGCTTATCAGGAATTATTGACATTCATATGATAAATACCAAGGATGTTCAAATATAACAGCAAAACTTTCGTGTTGGCAAAAGCCGTCATTTGATTGGTCAAGTATGAAAGGTAAAATAACATGACCTCAAACACAATGCCGTCAGTTAGATCCTTCTCCATCGTAATGGAAAGCAAAGATTTGATTTTAATTAGATTGTCAAGACTTCCACTTCACTTTGACATATCCATGGTATTCGAGATATCAATGTTTGCGATACCAAAGTTAAAATATTAGTAATTCAGTGATTTTCTGTTTCTCAGAACATCAAGAAAAATGATATCAGAAGACGTGCGCAACATTTTAATGTAAAGTTTGTCCACATAACATCAAATATCTTGAAGACAGCTTTATACATAACAGCACCTTAAATATATTGTCTGAACAAGAACAGATCACTTAAACAAATCTTCGCTAGCCAACGATGACTCTACACGTTGTTTCTCCTTCTTTTCATTACTTTTCTATAGGAATTGATTTATCCATAAAGCGTCAATTAGTAAAATCCATGTGAACGCCAAGCAGCACAGCCAATCAGATGGCTACATCAAAGTTTTCACTTCGTCGGCTATTTCTTCTAAGGATGAAAGAGAAACACTGCGTATCATCACCCTTCACTAGTAAAGATGACCTAAACAACGAAGCCTGGTTTTGTTGTTATTACTGAAGGTGTGACGGATACCAGTATTGTGGAGAAATGATATATCAGGGGTCAACATTTACGTTTGTCCGCTTGTCCGGTACCAGTGGAAAAACATTTCGGACAAGTGAATAGTGATGGGCACTTGTCCGATTGGACAAGTGCTTTTTTATGTAAAGAAGTCTCCAAACAATTTTGTGAAAAGTTTATCGGTAGTTAAGAGTCGGAAGTACATGTATAATGCATGGAAAATGAACTTCGATTGCTATGTAAACTAGTTGAGTTAAACTCAATCGGGATTGGTGTTCACTTAATGCGTACTACTTTCAATCACCCATTGCAATCTCTTACCAGAGAGCGTTATGCTACGCTTCACAATGTAGCGCGCTCTCTGGTGAGAGAATGCATCCATGGATCTTACGAAGTCATTGATTCAAGATGGGAAGTCCAGATAAAATTTTGTTTTATAAATTTGTTGTTTTTATCAAGAGAATAAGATAAAAAAAAAATCAATCAAGCAGGTATAAGAATAGACTATATATTAAGTAAATTAAATACAGTTTTCAAGTTGACGATATATCCTTTTTAAAAAAAATTCCAGACAAGTGAAGTTGAAGTTCGGACAAGTAAATATCTTTGTCTCTTGTCCGAATGGACAAGTAGGAAAAAAAGTTAATGTTGAGCCCTGTATATATGACTTGTGTAAGCTAGTGACCATAATCTCCCCCTAATAATGACAACAAAAACACACTTCATCGTTTACACTTACATCCACACTAGTTCAACTGATTGTAGACTATGTTTTTAGGTCTCTGATATATACATGTATGCATTTACGTGTACAACCATGTTACATAAAGTAAGAACAGTAAATGGAACAGCGAAGACAGGAGGTCACATGATTTTTGATAAATGTAAAAAGAACGAAGCTTGTTTCTTATGGGTAAATCAATATTTTAGAAAATTTACTGTTCGCTTTCATTTTTGTTTTAATATCTTTTGCTGTAACAACAAATATGTTTGATCAAGGAAAATTGACATCTGCTGTTTTCAATGTTTTGGCAATTGACATGTGGCATCACTCGGCTCATGGTTTAACACCATGCTAAGCACTACCAACCGATTTAAGCATCATTGACATACGAACTTAAACTCTATAACAAAGTTGATAGGGAAAATATAGTTACATAAACAGCACAATTACATAAACATTAATTGATAAACTGCATGATGTTCATATTGTTTAGTCTGTATAATAGTTTTATATTCTTGCACACTTGCCCTTTGTATAATATTATATATATACAACAAATTCTCCTTTACACATCTGCCCTCTATGTGTTACAAAATCTCCGAATTCCCTTGAACAGCTCTACATAGTGTTGATCACCACTGATCACGAGAGTACTTTTTTTATGTAGACACTATATTTGTAATTTGAGAAAATAAGCGCATTCCTGGAAACTGGATTTCGTGGCAGAGTTGTCCTCCTTTACAGTGCTTGGATTTTCCTCAGTTCCTGAAGATCTGACTCATGGCTATGTCTGTGCCACTAAAATAATGAAAATTAAGACCCTGTCACAATCAGCATACACAATACAGCAGTGATGGTGGCACTGATCGTAACAGTGAACACAAGCTAATGACGTGCAGCAATCACAGCAGAAGACAACCAAGAGAAGCAGACGTCGCTGACGAGGACATCTAAGGGGGATACACCGTTCCCATGGTTACACGTTTTGTCATCTCCTGACCACTGTTACACCCGCATCACAGCGATGGGTTGTCATAGCAACATCCAGGATTTCCCAGTTTCCTGTTGTGGGGTCGAACTTTTCGATAGTGTTCAGAAGAGTGTTTCCATCGTATCTGTGGAGATATTATCGTGAATTATCAGATAACTAATTCAATGACCTATACACAAGGGCGAACTATCATGCACATATGGGCAAGTTGTATATGGAAGTTTTTTAATATATATTAACATTTCCAATGTTTTTGCCTTTGATATCTATTACCATTTCCTCATGAATGTGATAAAGGTTTAAATTAACTCAGCAACACACAGATTGATAGCGTATCTAATTCTGTATTCCTTTTAAACCGACAAATTCTGGCTGCATGAAAGTTTTATGAGTAAAAAAAAGTAAAACGACTTACCCAGCTACCACATATAAGTACCCCCTCAGTACACACGCCCCCACGTAGCACCGCGGCACCACCATACTCTGTATGTGGGTCCAGTGTTGGGTGTGAATGTTAAAGCACTCCACACTGGCCAGATGGTCAGTACCATCATAACCACCACACACATAAATTAGGTCATTGGTCACTGCAACTCCAGCCCCTAAACACAGGTCATAAGCTCTCATTTAACACATTCAACAAAAACTGGTTCACTTTAATTCATTCAACAGAAACTAGTTCACTTTAAATCATTCAACAGAAACTGGTTCACTTTAATTTATTCAACAGAAACTGGTTCACTTTAATTCATCCAACAGAAACTAGTTCACTTTAATTCATTCAACTGAAACTGGTTCACTTTAATCTATTCAACAGAAACTAGTTCACTCTAATTCATTCAACAGAAACTGGTTCACTTTAATTCATCCAACAGAAACTAGTTCACTTTAATTCATTCAACAGAAACTGGTTCACTTGAAATTCATTCAACAAACAAATGACTACAACATTTTTATATGTAGCAGCATTTCTAAGAGTCGTGCAACTTTGGCTCAGACAAACGTATGGGTTTGAAGTTGTACTATTACGTCAATTTCATGAACATAATTTGTTCGAGTGTTTGTTTTATGTGAGAACAGTGAAAGAGCTGATAACTTGGAAATAATCTTTTTTTATTTTTGGAATCTGTAAGAACTGGATATTTTCCTAAATAAATTCAAAACTGCTTCTAAAACATGACACCCACATTTTTTTAACTCCAAAACCTATTTTCATATATACTCAGGCATTCTCAGATATATTAGTTTTCACTGCCACAAAGTTAAAACATAATCAGAATAACAAACAAAATATATCACTAAATAAAACATCTTCATTGAATACTACAAGTCAAACCCACCTGATCGTCTAGTTGTCATGGGAACAATGGTTTCCCACTGCTCGGTCACCGGACAATATCTCTCCGCGGAGTCCAGGAGATTGATACCATCGTAGCCCCCAATGCAGTAGATTTTGTCACCAGCCACTACCAGCCCCGCCCCCTCCCTACCTACTGCCATGCCACTGAGAGTAGTCCAATGATCATCCGCGGGGCTGTAACGTTCCATGCTGGTGTGTCGACTGTAGCCATCGAATCCTCCACACACGTAAATCTCACCTACAGAGGATTTACAGTAAAGTTTGCAGGAGGTCATAGAATTCACACACATAAATCTCACCTACGAAGGATTAATTTTATAGTCGTAAAGTTTACTACAGGTCATAGCATTCTAAATTATACATCTTACCTGTCTTTAATACGATTAACTACACCGTAGAATACGATTAACTACACTGGTTAAAGATTTTGTAGCAATCTAAAATCTATTTCAAAACTGATGATGAACAAGTGTGAATATCAAATCAACAAAACCTCACAAAATCATATCACTTATGGGGCTCACGGCGGGTGTGACCAGTCAACAGGGGATGCTTACTCCTCCTAGGCACCTGATCCCACCTCTGGTGTGTCCAGGGGTCCATGTTTGCCCAACTATCTATTTTGTATTGCTTGTAGGAGTTATGAGATTGATCACTGTTCGTTATCTTCACCTTGCATGATACCATCAGGAAAGGCAGTTGGATATATAATGTATGTTGTACAGCTTAAGTTGTACTATAGGTACTTATTTTGTATATAATATGCATACTATGCTAAAGACATCAGCATCAAAGTAGAACATCATTTTCTATAATTTCTATTCTTATTAAGAAATTTAAAGAGTATATGGACTTCAATACAGAATGTCTATTGCATCGTGTAATTACTGAGAGAGAGTACAATATAAACTATTACTAAGACTGTATATACGAAAAAAGTTGTCAATTAACATTGTATACTTACATAATTTTAGTCAAGTTTCTAAGCACCTACATAACAAGAATCAAATCAAATTCCTACAACAAAAAAGCTGGTGCCAGTCTTCTTGTGCACAAGTCTGCAAACATGTGTACTAAGTCCAATGTGTGTGTGTGTTGCAGGTAAGGGGCGGGGGATCACTGACCCTGTTTAATTCCCCCCCCCCCCCCCTTCTGAGACAAACCTCCTTCTGTGTTTCATGTTGGTGGTTGGAAGTGTGTCTTATGCATTTATACGGAGTAGATGTTGGGTGAAAAGAAGGGTGTAATATTTGTCTGTGGAGTTGATATAGGCTGTATGATGTGGGGGGGGGGGGGGTAGGATGTGGGCTGTGGGATGTTTGATGTGGGCTGTAGGTTTTAAACTGCAGGATGTGGGCTGTAGGATGTGGGTTATAGACTGTAAGATGTGGGTTATAGACTAAGATGTAGGCTGTAGGATGTGGGTTATAGAATGTAAGATGTGGGCTATAGACTGTAAGATGTAGATTATAGACTGTAAGATGTGGGCTGTAGGATGTAGGTTATAGATTGTAAGATGTGGGCTGTAGGATATAGACTGTAAGATGTGGGTTATGGACTGTAAAATATGGGTTGTAGGATGTGGGTTATAGACTGTAAGATGTGGGTTATAGACTGTAAGATGTGGGCTATAGACTGTAAGATGTGGGTTATAGACTGCAAGATGTGGGCTGTAGGATGTGGATTATAGACTGTAAGATGTGGGCTGTAGGATGTGGGTTATAGACTGTAAGATGTGGGCTGTAGGATGTGGGTTATAGACTGTAAGATGTGGGCTGTAGGATGTGGATTATAGACTGTAAGATGTGGGCTGTAGGATGTGGGTTATAGACTGTAAGATGTGGGTTATAGACTGTAAGATGTGGGCTGTAGGATGTTGTTTATAGACTGTAAGATGTGGGTTATAGACTGTAAGATGTAGGCTGTAGGATGTGGATTATAGACTGTAAGATGTGGGCTGTAGGATGTGGGTTATAGACTGTAAGATGTAGGATGTGGATTATAGACTGTAAGATGTAGGTTATAGACTGTAAGATGTGGGTTATAGACTGTAAGATGTGGGTTATAGACTGTAAGATGTGGGCTGTAGGATGTGGGTTATAGACTGTAAAATGTGGGCTGTAGGATGTAGGTTATAGACTGTAAGATGTGGGTTATAGACTGTAAGATGTGGGTTATAGACTTTAAGATGTGGGCTATAGGATGTGGGTTATAGACTGTAAGATGTAGGATGTGGATTATAGACTGTAAGATGTGGGCTGTAGGATGTGGGTTACATACTGTAAGATGTGGGTTATGGACTGTAAGATGTGGGTTATAGACTGTAAGATGTGGGTTATAGACTGTAAGATGTGGGCTATAGGATGTGGGTTATAGACTGTAAGATGTGGGCTGTAGGATGTGAATTATAGACTGTAAGATGTGGGCTGTAGGATGTGGGTTATAGACTGTAAGATGTGGGCTGTAGGATGTGAATTATAGACTGTAAGATGTGGGCTGTAGGATGTGGCTTATAGACTGTAAGATGTAGGTTATAGACTGTAAGATGTGGGTTATAGACTGTAAGATGTGGGTTATAGACTTTAAGATGTGGGCAGGATGTGGGTTATAGACTGTAAGATGTGGGTTATAGACTGTAAGATGTGGATTATAGACTGTAAGATGTAGGATGTAGGATGTGAATTATAGACTGTAAGATGTAGGATGTGGGTTATAGACTGTAAGATGTGCGCTGTAGGATGTGGGTTATAGACTGTAAGATGTAGGCTGTAGGATGTGGATTATAGACTGTAAGATGTGGACTGTCGGATGTGGGTTATAGACTGTAAGATATGGGCTGTAGGATGTGGATTATACACTGTAAGATATGGGCTGTAGGATGTGGTTTATAGACTGTAAGATGTGGGCTGTAGGATGTGAATTATAGACTGTAAGATGTGGGCTGTAGGATGTGGCTTATAGACTGTAAGATGTGGGCTGTAGGATGTGGATTATAGACTGTAAGATGTGGGCTGTAGGATGTGGCTTATAGACTGTAAGATGTAGGATGTGGATTATAGACTGTAAGATGTAGGTTATAGACTGTAAGATGTGGGTTATAGACTGTAAGATGTGGGTTATAGACTTTAAGATGTGGGCTGTAGGATGTGGGTTATAGACTGTAAGATGTGGGCTGTAGGATGTAGGTTATAGACTGTAAGATGTAGGTTATAGACTGTAAGATGTGGGTTATAGACTGTAAGATATGGGTTATAGACTTTAAGATGTGGGCTGTAGGATGTGGGTTATAGACTGTAAGATGTAGGATGTGGATTATAGACTGTAAGATGTGGGTTATAGACTGTAAGATGTGGGTTATGGACTGTAAGATGTGGGTTATAGACTGTAAGATGTGGGTTATAGACTGTAAGATGTGGGCTGTAGGATGTGGGTTATAGACTGTAAAATGTGGGCTGTAGGATGTGAATTATAGACTGTAAGATGTGGGCTGTAGGATGTGGGTTATAGACTGTAAGATGTGGGCTGTAGGATGTGAATTATAGACTGTAAGATGTGGGCTGTAGGATGTGGGTTATAGACTGTAAGATGTAGGTTATAGACTGTAAGATGTGGGTTATAGACTGTAAGATGTGGGTTATAGACTTTAAGATGTGGGCTGTAGGATGTGGGTTATAGACTGTAAGATGTGGGTTATAGACTGTAAGATGTGGGTTATAAACTGTAAGATGTGGGTTATAGACTGTAAGATGTGGGTTATAGACTGTAAGATGTAGGATGTAGGATGTGAATTATAGACTGTAAGATGTAGGATGTGGGTTATAAACTGTAAGATGTGCGCTGTAGGATGTGGGTTATAGACTGTAAGATGTGGACTGTCGGATGTGGGTTATAGACTGTAAGATATGGGCTGTAGGATGTGGATTATACACTGTAAGATATGGGCTGTAGGATGTGGGTTATAGACTGTAAGATTTGGGCTGTAGGATGTGGATTATAGACTGTAAGATGTGGGCTGTAGGATGTGGCTTATAGACTGTAAGATGTGGGTTATAGACTGTAGAATGTGGAATATAGACTGTAAGATGTGGATTATAGACTGTAGGATGTGGGCTGTAGGATGTGGATTATAGACTGTAGGATGTGGGTTATAGACTGTAAGATGTGGGCTGTAGGATGTAGGTTATAGACTGTAAGATGTGGGCTATAGACTGTAAGATATGGGCTGTAGGATGTGCGTTATAGACTGTAAGATGTGAGCTGTAGGATGTGGGTTATAGACTGTAAGATGTGGGCTATAGACTGTAAGATATGGGCTGTAGGATGTGCGTTATAGACTGTAAGATGTGAGCTGTAGGATGTGGGTTATAGACTAAGATGTAGGCTGTAGGATGTGGATTATAGACTGTAAGATGTGGGCTGTTGGATGTGGATTATAAACTGTAAGATGTGGGCTGTAGGATGTGGCTTATACAGTGCTCCAAGTCGCATCTGCTATCAGGTCGCAAAATGGCGACCTAAAAATATTTCTGGCCGCCATTTTAAAATTTCTAGTCGCCATGTTCAAAATTTCTACTCGCCATAGTAAAAGATTTTGTAAATATAAGACTTACAAGGTTTTGTTTTTTTGAATATGAATATCTTTCAAGTAACAAATCAACAACCATGTATACATTTTGTTTGTTTTATTTTTAAACTGAATAAAAATGTACTGTGAAATATGCTGGATGCTAACAAGTCAAGTATTTACTCTGGCAAAAGTTGTATTGCATTGGGCCATCCTGTATATTTTACAGTACACTTCTGGGGAAGAAAACCCAGCGTTTCACACAAGGATTTGCTTTAAAGTTATCAATAAGTGGGCCTTCACTGCTTATCATGTTATGCGAATAAGAGCTCCTAGTTTTGTTGGATCTTTTGCTGAACAATTAGTACCAGCATCAATAAGAACACTACATCCCGAGTTTGATTGTCTTTGAAAATTAACAGTAACAGTTGCCCCGCTCGACTTACTGCTAATAATGCAGTCACGGACAACGACATGTCTCTTACTGTTACCGTGAATAGTCACACTTCCATGTTTGAAAGATGTACACTCAGTCGTAGCGAAATAGGACAATGGATGTCCAGAAATGGTGGACGTTGCTGTCTAAATGGCCTCACAAATTCTGCAAAACATTTTGCCATCACGAAAATTCCCTCCGCCATTTCAGAACTGGGGTTCTTCCTTTACTTTTTGTATTTCTCTTTAGACACTGCTACACCATCTTTTGATGCAGAACTTTCCCCGTGTGATTCTTGAATTTCTTTGTTACATGTACTAGGCCGAGGCTTCTGTTTTTTACTACTGATAAATCCAAAGTGCTCTAAACCTCGTTTTCCCGCCATCTTGATTGTTTTGACCGAGACTGAAAAATATTTATTTAGACTTCCGATCCCGATTCTAAAATTTTTCTGGTTGCCCAAATTTTCTTCACTCGCGAAAATGCGACTTAATTATAATCTCTAGTCACAAAATTGATTTTCTGGTCACAAATGCGACCGTTTTACTCGCAACTTGGAGCACTGTTATAGACTGTAAGATGTGGGCTGTAGGATGTGGGTTATAGACTAAGATGTGGGCTGTAGGATGTAGATTATAGACGGTAAGATGTGGGCTGTAGGATGTTTACCTTTGTATACACAGACCCCAGCTAGCCCCCGTCTCTGTGACATTGGCTCCACCTGCTGCCATGACGGTTCCTCGGCCGACAGATCCAAACATTCTACCATACACAGTCTTGATTGGCCATCGTATCCACCAATCACATACACTCTATTCTCCACCGAGGCTGCAGCCACATAGCGACGACGTTTCGACAAATTCTACAAGATCAAGTTCTCAAATTTAAGCAAGAATTTGAAAAAGAGCTATACATTCTTACACAATAATACAGAGCTGATAATTTATCCTTCCAATCTTTAGAACTTGTATCATATCTATCTCACATACAAAACTAAAAAAATGAAAAATTCTATGGTGTTTTTGTCTATATTGTAAGTGCTTTTTATCCTGTCTAATCACATTCAAAGACTTCAAACAACCCGGTAAATGGAACTCCAGCCCTGGCCCCCGACTTGTTGAAAACCCAAGGTTCTACCTGTGTCTGTTGTGTTTATACATCACCACAGTCAACAATTAAACTGGTTCTCAACAAATCTGATACTCGATTTCTCTAACATTCCCTTCATATATCACCTACTGGTAACCGGCTCCAGCTCTGAAGTTTGGGGTCGAATCGCTCTACCACGTCCACCATGTTCTGATGGGAGCCAAAGCCTCCCAGAACCACAAGCAGGTCATCTGTACCTGTAGGAGAGGGGATCATATATATATAGGTCATCCATACCTGTAGGAGAGGGGATCATATATATAGGTCATCCGTACCTGTAGGAGAGGGGATCATATATATATATAGGTCATCCGTACCTGTAGTAGAGGGGATCATACATTGTATACATAGGCCATCTGTATCTGTAGCAGAAACCTCGATATTACAAACTCGATGGGACCGACAGAAAAACTTCGAAATATCCGAGAATTCGAGATGTTGAGGGTAAAATCTTATTAAGAATAAGCGGTTGGGACTTCCGAATCACTTCAACATATTCATGGTATTCGAAATATTGGTGTTCGAGACACCTAAGTTCAACTGTATATATAGGTCACCCATACCTTTAGGAGAGGGGATCGTTATGCAGAGTATAAACCTTTGATGTTTCACTGTACAAAATTTTCAAAATTTGCAAAAGACATTTCAAAATTGACATCTAACTTATACTTCTAAAAGTAACAAAATAAAATGACAAAAAAAGATCATAAATTAAGTTGTACATCAAATACCCAATTTGTTTAAATCATAGGGTATTTGATTAAGGTGGGTTGGATTTAAAAACAATGGAAGCAAATAATTTGTTTTTCCATAATGCAAACAAAATAGCCCTTACCCACTCTGGGTGCCATTCGTGGACCGTTCATTTGCGTGCGGAGATCTGGACGTAGGTGGAACTTCTTGGCTTCATCCACGAGATCTCGACAGTCATGGCTCTGTCTGATCAATGGCTGTCAATGACCAAACATATCCACTACATTTAAATGCTATCCACAATATGAATGACTATGAAAAAGAACAAAACTCTCCATGACCAAATGTTACCAACCTTATTCAGTTTGAATACAAACAATTTGATAAAAACATTTTAGGAGATTTTTTTTTCAAGAAATTATGACTTCAAAAAGAAATCCCTGTAGGCAATGCTCAAACCTCCTCATCCAAAACGTCGGTGATAAACTTGGCCGACAACAATGGGAGGCGGATATGTTGCAATAACCGTGGTAACTGGTTCTTCCTCTTCTCTGGGTCGTATTTAACCCAGTTGATTACTGCTTCATACACAGGCTCCTCCGAGTTAACCTAAAATGTATGTAAATGTGAATAAAACACAGTCTCCTCCACATTAACCTAAAATGTATGTAAATGTGAATAAAACACAGGCTCCTCCAAGTTAACCTAAAATGTATGTAAATGTGAATAAAACACGGTCTCCTCCATGTTAACCTAAAATGTATGTAAATGTGAATAAAACACGGTCTCCTCCGAGTTAACCTAAAATGTATGTAAATGTGAATAAAACACAGGCTCCTCCAAGTTAACCTAACACGTATGTAAATGTGAATAAAACACAGTCTCCTCCATGTTAACCTGAAATGTATGTAAATGTGAATAAAACACGGTCTCCTCCGAGTTAACCTAAAATGTATGTAAATGTGAATAAAACACAGGCTACTCTGAGTTAACCTAACATGTATGTAAATGTGAATAAAGCACAGGCTACTCCGAGTTAACCTAAAATGTATGTAAATGTGAATAAAACACAGGCTCCTCCGAGTTATCCTAAAATGTATGTAAATGTGAATAAAATACAGGCTACTCCGAGTTAACCTAAAATGTATGTAAATGTGAATAAAACACAGGCTCCTCCGAGTTAACCTAACATGTATGTAAATGTGAATAAAACACAGTCTCCTCCATGTTAACCTAAAATGTATGTAAATGTGAATAAAACACGGTCTCCTCCGAGTTAACCTAAAATGTAAATAAAACACAGGCTACTCCGAGTTAACCTAACATGTATGTAAATGTGAATAAAACACAGGCTCCTCCGAGTTATCCTAAAATGTATGTAAATGTGAATAAAACACAGGCTCCTCCGAGTTATCCTAAAATGTATGTAAATGTGAATAAAACACAGGCTCCTCCAAGTTAACCTAAAATATATGTAAATGTGAATAAAACACAGGCTCCTCAGAGTTAACCTAAAATGTATGTAAATGTGAATAAAACACGGGCTCTTCCGAGTTAACTTAAAATGTATGTAAATGTGAATAAAACACCCCATGGCCCTTAACACAGCTTAGATTCACAAAAATGAAAACAGCAGCACAATCTAACAGTCTAAGCTGCAGTTAGGACAACAGTCAATCGCAACGGGCTAATCCCTAGTCAGATAATTCAGACCGCACAACGTCTGTAAATGTTTAACAGTCACAACCCCATGTAGGTAGAGTACAAAGTTGTGGACATTAGTGCTAATCTATTTCAATTCATGAAAAAAGTGTGTATATCATGGTCTACACTCAGCACTTTATTACTAGTTTTCTCCTTCAAAAAAAAAGAAGAAATATGCACATTAATCCGTAACAAATCAGACACACTATTTACACTTTAATGTCTTCCCGCTACAAATTACTGAAATATATACTCTTTACAGAACATCTACAGAATGGTTGAGCAGATGGGGTTTATAAGTTTCTAATCTAATTCCTGTCATTGTAGACATACATTGTAATAGAAAAATTACACATAGTTTAATATCATAACTACATCTCAGTCCTCCTGCAATCTTTCTACTCTTGTAATGTCACTCTGAGCTACTCACATCTGGAGTGACTCACATCTGGAGTGACTCACATCTGGAGTAACTCACATCTGGAATAACATCTAGAGTAACTCACATCTGGAGTGACTATGTAACATCTCGAGTGACTCACATCTGGAGTAACTCAGATCTGGAGTAACTCACATATAGAGTAACTCACATCTGGAGTAACTCACATTTGGAGTAATTCAAATCTGGAGTAACTCACATCTGCAGTAACTCACATTTGGAGTAATTCACATCTGGAGTGACTCTGAAACATCTAGAGCTAATCTGTAACACCCGGAGCTAGTCTGTAACACCTGGAGCTAGTCTGTAACACCTGGAGCTAATCTGTAACACCTGGAGCTAGTCTGTAACACCTGGAGCTAATCTGTAACACCTGGAGCTAATCTTTAACACCTGGAGCTAATCTGTAACACCTGTAGCTAGTCTGTAACACCCAGAGCTAGTCTGTAACACCTGGAGCTAATCTGTAACACCTGGAGCTAATCTTTAACACCTGGAGCTAGTCTGTAACACCTGGAGCTAATCTTTAACACCTGGAGCTAGTCTGTAACACCTGGAGCTAGTCTGTAACACCTGGAGCTAGTCTGTAACACCCAGAGCTAATCTTTAACTCCTGGAGCTAGTCTGTAACACCTGGAGCTAATCTGTAACACCTGTAGCTAGTCTGTAACACCCAGAGCTAGTCTGTAACACCTGGAGCTAATCTGTAACACCTGGAGCTAATCTGTAACACCTGTAGCTAGTCTGTAACACCTGTAGCTAGTCTGTAACACCTGGAGCTAAAATGTAACACCCGGACCTAATCTTTAACACCCAGAGCTAGTCTGTAACACCTGGAGTTAATCTGTAACACCTGGAGCTAATCTGTAACACCTGTAGCTAGTCTGTAACACCTGTAGCTAGTCTGCAACACCTGGAGCTAGTCTGTAACACCTGGAGCTAGTCTGTAACACTCAGAGCAATTCACATCTGGAGAAACTCAAACCCAGAGTGACTCTGTATAACCTGGAGCTACTTTGAAACACCCAGAAATATATTTTCAATACCTGGAGCTATATTGTAACATCTGGAATGATTCTGTAAGGTCTACAATTTTGATAGCACCACTAGAAAGAAACATTTATCAGTATCATTGGTGAATACATAACACACCTGAATTTCATTGCAGGTGAAGAGTGATTCCACCTGTTGGAGAGATAAAGTCATGAATTCTTCCTGAATAACGACCTCCTCAAAGTGCTTCAGACCAAAAACTTCCGCCGCATCAAATAGTTCCTGGCAGGAGTGCTGCTCAGCAAAAATCTTAATCCCAAGACAGTTGCTGCTGTCCAGCTGTTTCTCTAGGAATGAACAGCAAGCATTCTTCACACCTGAAATATACCACCATATGTTACAGTCATACTAAAATATATCGTCATATCAAAATTCTATATTTCTTACAGCAAGCATTCCTCACAACTGAAATATACTGTCAAAATCATATAGCTCATACAGCAAGCATTTCTTCACACCTAAAACTAGATGTTGTCAGTAGACAGTAATACCGGGCTAACCTGCATGCAAGCGTTTGACTATAGATATTCATATATCTGTGATTAGTGCACTTATCACCATGATTGCATTAATTATTCTGTTTGGCAAGTGCCCCTGGGTCATTCCCAAAACAATCATTCTATGCTCAAATATACTAATACTGACTAAATCATGTTCCTAAATACTGCAATTGACTATATGCCTGACTGAATCATGCTCCAAAATACCTGTACTGACTATGCCTGAATAAATCATGTTCTAAAAATACTGCAAATGACTATGCCTGACTAAATCATGCTTACAAATACTGCTATATATGTATTGACTATGCCCGACAACTGTGTGAATGGTCAGGGGCGAGTTTTAATCAGACTGTGTGAATGGTCAGGGGCGAGTTTTAATCAGACTGTGTGAATGGTCAGGGGTGAGTTTTAATCAAACTGTGTGAATGGTCAATGGCGAGTTTTAATCAGACTGTGTGAATAGTCAGGGACGACTTTTAATCAAACTGTGTGAATGGTCAATGGCGAGTTTTAATCAGACTGTGTGAACAGTCAGGGACGAGTTTTAATCAGACTGTGTGAATGGTCAGGGACGAGTTTTAATCAGACTGTGTGAATGGTCAGGGGCGAGTTTTAATCAGACTGTGTGAATGGTCAGGGGTGAGTTTTAATCAAACTGTGTGAATGGTCAATGGCGAGTTTTAATCAGACTGTGTGAATAGTCAGGGACGACTTTTAATCAAACTGTGTGAATGGTCAATGGCGAGTTTTAATCAGACTGTGTGAACAGTCAGGGACGAGTTTTAATCAGACTGTGTGAATGGTCAGGGGCGAGTTTTAATCAGACTGTGTGAATAGTCTGGGGCGAGTTTTAATCAGACTGTGTGAATAGTCAAGGGCGAGTTTTAATCAGACTGTTTGAATGGTCAGGGACGAGTTTTAATCAGACTGTAAATAGTCAGGGGTGAGTTTTTATCAGACTGTGTGAATAGTCAGGGGCGAGTTTTAATCAGACTATGTGAATGGACAGGGGCGAGTTTTAATCAGACTGTGTGAATAGTCAGAGGCGAGTTTTAATCAGACTGTGTGAATAGTCCGGGGCGAGTTTTTATCAGACTGTGTGAATAGTCAAGGGCGAGTTTTTATCAGACTGTGTGAATGGTCAGGGGCGAATTTTTATCAAACTGTACCATTTTAATCATTACACTGACCAGTCAGCTGGAGAAGACAGGCGGCCGGGAGAAGCTCCTGGACATTCTCCACACCAACATTGACTGTCTCTGTATACACAAAGTCCAACAGAACATCCATTATTCCAGCCGGAACCTCGTGGAGTTCGATCACAGACTGACACTTCTCACTCATCTACAACAAAATTCATAAACTTTACGTATGTGAATAAATACAACAAAATTCACAAACTTTACGTATGTAAATAAGTAACAGCTACAAAGATGTGATTCTCAGACTTCATGGACACAGCTGGTCTTACTCATTTCAATGTTTACTGTAACAGCATAATTATACATCCTTATTTCACAATTCCAGAGCAAATGTTACAGCTGCTGCATAACTAGTAAATATCTAAAATTGAATATTACTAGATTTGATATACATAATATAGTATAATACATTAGATTTGATATATATGTAATACAGTAAATTGCTAGATTTGGTATATACAATATGGTACATTTGGTATATATATACATAGTATACAGCAACAGATTTGATAGATATAATATAGCATATTACACTAGATTTGATATATATAATATAGTATATTACACTAGATTTGATATATATAATATAGTATATTACACTAGATTTGATATATATATTATAGTATAATTCACTAGATTTGATATAATATATAATATTAGTATACTCCACTAGATTTGGTATATATAATATGGTATAATACACTACGGTAAATTTGATATATGTAATTAAATGAATGTAATATAGTATAAAACACTTGATTTGGTATAAATAATATAGTATATTCCACTAGATTTGATCTATATAATAATGTATGTTACATTAGATTTGGTTACACATACGCCAGTATTTTACTCATCAAAGTAATAAAAGAATGTTACAAAAGAAACACTGACCTCATTTGTAAACATGGCACAGAAATAATCACTGCAGGCTGCCAAAACAATTCTGTGGGCCCGGAAACTCTGTCCTTGAACCTTCAAGGTCACATCACATAATGTGCCATCTTTCCTCAGCATATTCATGGTGGAAAGAATTGACTTTGCATGGCTCTCAGTAAAAATCTCCTGATCATCCATTTCCTCGGATTATTTTTGGAAATCAGTGTAAAGTGCTACCTGTCTTAAATGAAATATGGGAGGGATCAAATTTTGAAAAGCTCAGCAGTTATAAAAATAATGCAAGTGATAATTGATGGATTTTGAAAAATATAAAATACTGTACGTGTACTGATCTTAGTGGGGTTAAATTTTTAGCAGCTTTGGTTGCTAATGTATAGTTGTGCTAAAATATGAAATTCTCTGTTCATCTATCGATCATCATACATAGAAAAAGTGCTGAATCGTGATCATGCTAAATTGTGCATCAGCTCCGACCGCACCAAATTATGGATACACTAAACTAAGTACATACAGTATTCTCTTCCATTCCTTATAGATATTGTTAATAAAGTTTTGCAAAATACAAATCCTCTTTTCATTTCTGTAAAAAACATATTTTCTTTTTTTTTTCTTCATATACACTGTATGTACACTATGATCTTTTATGGCTAGCCTATTGGTAACTATCTACTTTGTGTAAATCTTTATAAACCCTGTATCTTCATGTAGGGGTATGAACATCATTGAATTCCTATTTCTATTCTTATTCCCTGGTATTTCTTGCAGGTCCCCAATCAGTCACTAAATCTTAACTCATCAGGGGCAGATCCAGGAATCTTTGAGAAAAAAAGGGGGGATCTACCATTAATTTTGGTTTTCAAAGGAGGGTTCTACCCTCAAAATACGAAATACATTATCTTATTTATTTATCTTTTACATGTACCTCCCCCCCCCCTTCTGGATCTGCCACTGCTCTTTACCCCAAGTTGTACTGCAAAAGATTTAATTTCCTACATACACATGTATTCTTGTAAGATTTTTTTTTGTCCCCTACAATTGTTTTATATCAATATAATGTCCAGAAACAGTGTTTCCCACTGCTGTAAATTGAACCCAGGACCAAAGACAAAACAGTCTAGTTCTCTTAGACTTGATCAATTAAGTCTCTGTGTCTTCAACCAAGTCAACTGAAAGGTTAACACACTAATCTGAGCTAGTAGAAAGGCTCGTATATAGTCAAGATAGGTGTCATTATTAACCACACGTTAATTTCATAATAGACTGTCACCATTAACATGTATGTATGGGACATAATTACATCATCAAAAATTTTCATTGAATGAATTGTATATTGTTGCATTTCATTTGTATTCCTGCAAATTATAAAGTCAATAAATAATGCAAACATGACATTGCATCATATCATAACTAACAAGATATTGTGTTACATGCAACATATATTCACTGCATAGTAAGTCAAGCAATACATGCATTTATGGTATTATTAGTCAGAAGACACATGTACAGTGTGTTTACTATATATATAGGAAGTAAGGCGAAGTAAGGCGACATGTAAATTCACTGTATATGCACTTCCATTTCAGTGGAGTCTGTAATTAGGGCTGAAACGATTCACCGAAATATCGATACGACTCAATATAAATGCTCGATTCAATGTTCGATTCATTGCCTCAATCTTCAGTTCGATACGTTTTTAAAAATCAGGTTCCGTAAATACATTGGGCTTGACCTGTACTTATTATTTTTTACATGCACAAGGGACAAAATGTTGTCCGATAACTGTCAGACTGTTGTTAGCCTCGAGCCTGACATAAACAATAATGAACTTAATCAGTTTAAACTACAGAGCCAACATGCACCTTACCGTTCTTTGGTTTGGGAACATTTTCCTTTTAAAATTGTGACTGTGAATTTTTGTCATCAAATTTTTCTTCAAAGTTATTGGTGATTTCTTCTGTAAATTGTATCGTATTGAAAATATTGAATCGTGGCATAAGTATTGCAATACGTATCATATTGTGAAGGGGGCGTATCGTTTCAGCCCTATCTGTAATCAGCATATGAAATCCCTATTTTGAGTATGTCCATTGCATATATGAACATTATATCTGTGTACATAACATTATAGAGGGCGAAGCCCTCTCACGGCCCAAAGGGTCGTGAGAGCGGCGCTCTCCCTATAGGTAACACGTATATACATGTTTAAAAGGAAAATATAGGAAAATAATGAAAAATTAAACCATACCTATGGAACTTGAAAATTTTGGTACTAATGGCGTTGATTCGAATATTTGCGCGTGGACATGTATTTCTCCATTTTGAATCTCATCTACCCTAGTTCACGTCAGTCTGAGATGTTACATAAAATTCGTAAAAGCATGTAAATCTTATTTTCTTAATAAAATATAATCACTCCACGATTAACGCCATGTTTGTTGTTGTGGTTCAAACGCTATGTTTGTAAATTTGCTAAATAACGACGCTGAATATGACATCACAATGTACTGTTTACATCAATTGCGTTATATTTCCCGCGTTCAATATATAGGCGGATCAAATATCCAAAATTAGGATGCTTTGATACAGCTCCGTCCGCGTGCTAACTTCTGGTTGTTTTTGTCCTGTTATGGATATAGATACTAATGCCAAAATTTGTTTGCTTGGCCCTCAAACACGGTCACGCCGTAAAACATATTATTTGTATGCATAACATTATATTTGTAAGAAAAATTTAGTCCTGTATTTGTGATTTGAATCATGTATGTTGAGTGTTAGGCTCGTTTGGGCCCTAATTTGGAATATATATCATATCATATAACTGAATTTCAAGCATGCATTGTACATGTTGTATATCATAAAAAAATTTTTTTGATGAAATCAATTTTCAGTGACATATTGATTTTCATCGGCTTGTAGATTTACCCCAAAACACCCAAAAATACCCAAGAACACCCCAAAACACAATGAAAAGACCCAAAAACACAATTTAAAATAAAATATTGGTTAAAACTATGTTATTTATGCAGAAAACTGAACAATTTCGCCGTATATTATTTGAAATGGTATCAATATACATAAAGAGTTATTTCAAGATCGATAACATGGTTAATTTTCCCTGATCATCAGAGTCACATGACATATAAATGTATATTTTATATTTAAATAAAATCCTAAAAAAAAAAAAAAAAAAAAAAAAAAAAAAAAAAAAAAAAAAAAAAAAAAATTTAGATTTTTAGATTTTAACTGATATTTAAAAAAAAAAATTGAAAATTCATATTTAATCAATGATTGATATTATAGGCTAAATTATTACATCAATGGAAAGCAATTAAACTTTAATTACTGGAGACCATTGCAAAGCAGATATGAGTAGATTGTAAAATAAACACAATTCGAAAGTAAAGAAGACTCATGATTGTGCAATCGGCGGCATCAAATAATTTACTGTTTTGATCAATTAACGAAATATTCATATTGTTTGTTTTACACCAAATGCTATTGGTTAAATTATTTATTGGTTAAAATGTTTACTAAAAAATTCAATTTTTCTTTAATATATGAACGATATTGGTTGTTTACTGTGCTGTTCTATGATATTTTGGGGTGTTTTGGAGTATTCTTGGGTGTTTTGGGGTAAATCTTTGTTTCCAATTTTCATTGACTTCACAGATCAATACTGACTGCGACATGTTTAAATATGATTTAATGAACAGCTGATGAATTCTTTAGCAAAATTTAAAAAGAACTTACAAGATTTGAGATTCATTATCCACTCTATAACGTTAAATCCTTAAAAAGTGATATGCTTGACAGGGTGTCAATGGAATAAAAATATGGTCTAAAAACTCTGACAGCTCTCTGAATCCAAGATACGACAGCTCTCAGCTGATTTTGACAAGAAACGTGTGATATCAGACGACCAGAACGAACATGTTTTCTTCAATAATGTGAAGAAGAGGGGCTAATAAATTAACTTACTGCCTGAATCACACACTGAGGCAGCGGAACAACGACTACATCGTCACATTTTGTCACAAAGAAAGAACTGGGCTCAAAATTCAATCAGGAAATTACATGAGGAAATTAATATTAAAATCCGATGCGGAAGTTATAATATTCCGGATTGTGATGGAGTACCAATTTCAAAGAGGGGGTGGTTTCAATCTGATTAAAATCAGACCCCATACTCATTATCAGTATTATAAAGGTAGATCTATAACATTCCGTGATGTATGCCATGGCGTGTAACTTCCTGATCGTTTGAGATCCAACAAACTATAGAGGAAAAAATGGAACATTATATTTAAATCTACGTTCTTCCGGGGTGAATATCGAATGAGTATATACTATTTTATGATATCTTTAATTGACATTAATTAGAAATAATAATGGAGATCTGAAATAATGTAAATGATAGAATCAACAATAACCAATGATAATTATATATCTCAGATATCCTTGTACCCCCCCCCCCCCTCCCCCCAACTCAAGTCATCTTCCCAAGTCAAGGATTCCTAACCCGCTCCGCTTCATATAATGAAGCGGCGCTCCGCTTCATATAATGAAGCGGAGCGGATTAAAAACCCTTGACTCGGGAAGATGTCTTTAAGTGAAACACGATGAGAAATGAAGATAGCTCTTGGATCCAAGTTTCTGAATAAAAGTCAACACAAAATAAGCCTCAATAGGTAAGATGTAAAATACTATTGTGATTTCAGTGTGCGTAACATTGGGGCCACAACGGTTCTTTCCTTTCACGAAGGGAAACATTTCGCTTTTCCATCATTGGAATAGAAATTGATATATATAAATATGCTGCAGTTTCTCATTGACAGTATCTTCGTAGTCTTTGGTGAGCATGTCAACAGTCTGTTGGAATTCCCATGGGCCCGAGTTATGTTCCTTTGTTAGCTGACATGTATTTATATTCTTATCAAGCAATATGAAGTTTATTCAAAAGCTACATGAGAAGAAAAAATATCTTACTGTGGCCTTCAGATCGATATATATATATATATATATATATATATATATATATATATATATATATATATCGACGACGTTTTACTGTATCAACAATAATCACTCAATCACTCATATGTCAATTCGATATATCCCTGTGAACTCGAGATAAAAGACACCACATTGTCCTCTACGTCCGCTTCGAATGTAGATATTTATATTGAAAATGAATATTAATTGCAAACTAACAAATCAACTTTATAACAAAAGGGATGAGTTCATCTTCTCCATCGTCAACTTCCCATATTTGTGTAGCAATATTCCATTGTCACCTACATATTGTCTTTATCTCTCAACTGATTCGAAACGCAAGAGCTTGTTCTGCGTATTATCAGTTTTTAAATCGAGGCAGGCTAGTACTGACAAACAAGTTGATTACAAGGGTTTTAAGAGACTCGTTTAAAGTTTGCATTTTGCAAATTCTAAGGTCGTTATATTGCAATGATCTAATTTGCCACTACAACCTATCATTGGGACAAATGCTGTCTGATTTGTTTAATACCGATTGTTAGGCCGTTCTTGGCACACTGATTTTGACCGCGGATTACTCCGTTTACCTGATCAAGACATAGGGCTCATGGCGGATGTGACCGCGGTCGACAGGGGATGTTTACCCCTCCTAAGCACCTGATCCCACCTCTGGTATGTCCAAGGGTTAGATCGTGTTTCCCCAACTCTTTATTTTGTATTCCTTTATTTATATAGGAGTTATGAGATTGATCGCTATTTGTTATCTTCACCTTTCATGATTCTTTATTTTAGGGGAGACGTGTTCTTTCTCTTTTTCCTCTCTTTTCTTTCTCCATTAAAGCACTTTAAAATTGTATTTTAAAGTTTGCGGTACATTCTAATGACCGGGTTTGATGTTCCAAATTATTCAATTCTATCATAAACCAATTATATTGACATTTTTCGATCAATATACACATGTACGATGTTCTATAGCTACCTGCATACAATATCCACTGACACCCCTGGGTATCGCTAGGATTTGGTGAAATTTGAATGAATCGGGTATTTATCAACACTATACACTATCTTTTCATACATATGAACTTATTTACCTTTAGAAGATCCAATGATGCCTCAATATGAGTGAACAATTCTCGACGGGAAATAAAACAAACAAACAAACAACTTCAACAGTTCATCAAATGTTATCTATATAAACACCGTGAACATTACAAATGTTATCTATATAAACACCGTGAACATTACAAATGTTATCTATATAAACACCGTGAACATTACAAATGTTGTCTATATAAACACCGTGAACATTACACATGTTATCTATATAAACACCGTGAACATTACAAATGTTGTCTATATAAACACCGTGAACATTACAAATGTTGTCTATATAAACACCGTGAACATTACACATGTTATCTATATAAACACCGTGAACATTACAAATGTTATCTATATAAACACCGTGAACATTACAAATGTTGTCTATATAAACACCGTGAACATTACACATGTTGTCTATATAAACACCGTGAACATTACACATGTTGTCTATATAAACACCGTGAACATTACACATGTTGTCTATATAAACACCGTGAACATTACACATGTTGTCTATATAAACACCGTGAACATTACACATGTTGTCTATATAAACACCGTGAACATTACACATGTTATCTATATAAACACCGTGAACATTACACATGTTATCTATATAAACACCGTGAACATTACACATGTTATCTGTGAACATTACAAATGTTACCTATATAAACACCGTGAACATTACAAATGTTATCTATATAAACACCGTGAACATTACAAATGTTGTCTATATAAACACCGTGAACATTACAAATGTTGTCTATATAAACACCGTGAACATTACAAATGTTGTCTATATAAACACCGTGAACATTACACATGTTATCTATATAAACACCGTGAACATTACAGATGTTGTAAAACCCAATCACATCTTTCACCTCACTGCATTTTTAAACGTGGAATCTGGGCATGTGATGTTTATACATGTCGAAGATGGATTTTATCCTAGAATGCCTTAAATATTCTCTATTTAGGAGAGACTATATAGATGAATATCATTACAAATCGCTAAGTGCATCTATTTGACCATGCAATCATAGGTTCAGGTAACATAATTATCTACTTGTGGTTAGTCTTGGAAAATATATAATTACCAAAGGGATTATACCTATATCTAAAATACCCCCCCCCCCCCCACCACACACACACACACACTTTTCTATATGACTACTAGTACTCTGTAGCGCCTGTTTACAAATATTATGTACTGGAAACTGTGAAACATTTTATCTAGGATTTCACCCCACCCTACCACCCCACCACCCTTTAAAAAACACTTTTTGAGTCTCCTCTTAAACCTCCCGTTATTAAGCACATAATATTTAGTATGTGAATACAACTGTATATTGATGTAATTAATGTCCAAGGTTACCATCCCTTAATATTTACAATGAACAATGTTTCTTTACGGATTGTATAATAACAGTCTAATTAAAATTAGATCCCATGATCCGCTCATCTAGATAGTAGATGAGCGGACCATAGGATCTAATTTTAATTAGATTGGGCATTTCTTCGTGAACGCGCTGCCAATGGCGTAGCTAGGTTTGAAATATTTGTAAGCAGGGGGGTCTGGTGGGCGGCAACCCCCCAGAAGCTGAGGACATTTTTCGTAATATATAATAAAAATTTAACGAAAATATTTGTAAGCACGTGCATACAGTGCTACAATGTAGCTACGCCACTGGTTGTCGTTGTCAACACTGCGAGTACAAATAAAAAAAACTACCTGCACCTGGTGATTTTAGAACGTCTAATTGAACGACAGGGAATACTCGACAGAAATGAAAGTAGAAGGTAAATAGAAATGAATTTCATTGTTGAAAATACACGCGGGTAAAAACTGCGAGGCTTCACGTCGGCGTACTTTTATATGAAGTTCAAAATATGACGGCGTGAAGTGTTGCAGTTCATACCCTCGTGTATTTTTAAAAAAAAAATGAAATTCATTATATAAACCAATAATATTACCTAGGTAACTAAAGTATTGTATGGACCCAAAAATCTCAATAACTGTATACGGTTTCTTCTGGTGTCATGTAATAACGACCTTATTTCATATCTACTAAATGGATGGGGTGCCTTTTGAAATCATGGTATCATTTTGAAGGGCTCATAAAATAAAAATAATCCCCCATAGGAATTTTCAAAATTTTGTTTTACCGCTTGATTTATTTCACCTAGAATTTTACATTGTTAAAGTCTATGGGAAGATTGAGCATGCTATATAAGAAATTATATTTTCATACAAATCTCTTGGTAGAAAG